>NW_026126470.1:14025000-14205000 GCF_943737965.1 Phodopus roborovskii | reverse complement strand
CACCCAAGTACAGCAAGTGCTCACGCTTCTCAAAACTGAGACAACAGCCTTATCTTCAGTTCCTATTGGCAGCACTTGGTTTCTGTCTGTAGTGCACTCACTCACTGAGTTGCCAGGTAATTTTCCTCTTTCTTCAGTAAATTAAGCATCTACTTTGCATTTTGACTGTCTGTCCCCTGCAATGCTTATGGCTACATGGTTTAACTTAATCCCTCACCCAGTTCCTTAACTTCCTTTTCTCCAATAACTTAACTTCTACCAGCTGCCAGCACAAAACAACACACCATGTTTGTGCACATTGCAACCCTATAGTTCTTCATATTTTATCTGTTAATGTTCATGATTATCAAATTATCACTCACTACATTTAGGTATTTGAAGGAACTCTTGAAATGAAGCCTGTGGTCAGTCTTTCAATGTACCACCAGCCACCAAATACTGACAGAGACTTTTTAATTATGAAAGCTTGGCCTTAGTTTAGGTGTGTTTCTAACTAGCTTTTACTACTTAAATTTACCCATTCCTATTATTCTACATACTGCCATGTGTTTCATGGCTTTTTCCTCTCCTCCTGTAAGTCCTGTTTCTTCTCTGTCTCCTCTGGTGTCTACCTGGTCTCATTTTCTCTCTGCCTGGAAGTCCCTCCTAACTTCTTCCTGCCTACCTATTGGCCACTCTGCTCTTCATTAAACCAATCAGAAGGCACCTTGACAAGGATACTTCTTCACAGTGTACAAAAAGATTATTGCACAACAGAAGTGTCCTCACAGGGCTTGTATCTTGTCAGAGTAACTACAGTTGGTAGGAATTTTGACAAGAAAGCTCTAAGGGAGTCTTGCCAGTGAGACCATCAAATAGCCTTCACAACTTTTCCTGAATCCATTCCTTCTTCTTACCCTAAACACTGCAGCCAACAAGTACAAGCTTAATTCACTGAGATCCACTTCAACCTCACACATTATCTATAGAGTCTTTTATTTACAGGACATAGTTCAAACACTTTGGCACACGTCTGTAAACTAAACAGATAAAGCTCCCTTCCAATTTGATACTTGGCCCCTTTACTTGAATTCTCTTGTAAAATATATAGTTTACAACTTTATATTATGCATGCAAAATCTTCCTCATTTTATAACTTAACTACCATCTCTAAAGTGTCTCAACTTCCATGATCACAGCATGTAACCTCATAAACTTGTTATGGACTTCCTAACAAATGATATTCATGTCTGCAACTCAGATTGTGCTTAACACATGGTATTTTGAAACCTTTTCATTAAATTGTTTATGTCCATAATTTATAAGTTGAAGTTAATCATACTCTATTTAAAACTTTAAGCACTGGTTAAACTGAAGTTACTTATGAATGTTTTCGTATGGTCTTTCCCATAATGATAAGATTGAGATGTAGGTATCAAAACCTGAGCAAGTTCAAAGCAGAATAAACCAGAGCATGGAAAAAAGGGAAGTAGGCAAAAAAAAAAAAAAAAAAAAAAAAAAAAAAAAAAAGACTCACCCCTAACAAAGACAACTAACAGATGCTGTGGGGGATCAGTTTTCTTCAGTGGAGTGACACTCGGTATATCAACCATGAACCAGGGCAGGCCTTATGCTCAGAGGTAATTGGCCAACACAAAATGTTCTGTATCTGACTGTGTATATGTCTGTCTGCTGTTGTCTGTCTGTCTCTGTCTTTGTCTCTGTCTCTGTCTGTGTGCGTGTGTGTGTGAGTGTGTGTGTGTGTGTGTGAGTGTGTGTGTGTGTGTGTGTGTGTGTGTGTGTGTGTGTGTGTAATTTTTTAAAGAGGGCAAAAGAACATGAAGTTGAGTGGATAAAGAGAAAGGATGGTCTAAGACAAATTGCAGGAATGGGAACAGTAAGATTTTATATAGCTTGAATATGATATATACATAGAATAAAATTTTAAAAATATAAAACAAAGGAAAAAGTCTCTCCTTCACTTCTCTCTGTGACCCTACATGTGAGACATTTAGCATTAAAGCCTTGCCTGCTGTGTTGAATTTAGTGAAGAAAGCATTATTTCAGATAGCTTCCTTTCCCAGGTTCTCTTCAACTTATTTTTTTTTAAGATAGGGTCTCCTATTGAACTGGTGCTTTGGTAGAGTGTCTTACCCCTGAGATCCAGGGATCTAAATACCTCTGCTGTCTAGTATTAAGGTTATAGGTATGTACACACACCACTGCACCTGGCTTAATATGTGAGTAGTGGGGAATCCAAACTCAGGGCCTAATGCTTTGAAGCAGCTCCTCACCATCCCCACCCCCTTGTGAAAGGTAGCCCTCTGATCTTTGAAGTAGACTTTACAAAATTTTATGTTCCTGACCCGGTTTGTCATGGAGAGAGGTACAAATCCAGTGAGTGTACATACTGGAGAACATCCTCAGCACCTTTAAAGAAAGATAAGAATTATCTACTCGGAAGACAATGAAATCTAGCTTCCAACCTTTTCACAGCTTAGATTTTCCATATTCTGTATGCTAATGACTAATCAACTCACAATCAGTATGCATTTTAAACTACAATGCAAATACTGATCTTCATTTGACGATGTAAATACATGATAACAATTATGGAAATTTTCCTTGGGTGAAGGGCAGCAGATATCAGCAATGTGGTACTTATTTGTTTGGTCCTACACACCTCCCTCTACCAAAATCATGCCAAGGAAACTGTCATCAGGGTTTCAGGTTTTCTTTTTTTTTTTTTTTTTTTTTTTTTCACTCTGATTGGTGCAATACCACATAAGAACAAGTTGTGGTGGATGTATTAAATTACTGCACTGTGTTTGTCTGTTTTGCTATACTTTCCTATAATTCTTTCTGACTTCTGCAGAACTCTGCATAGGTAGGGTTGCTTTGTTTCAGCATCAGATCCTCTCTATGGACATTTCAAAGCCTCTCCCATTCGGAATGAAGAGACTATGTTTAGGTTGCTCAGTTACACTGTCAAAGTGTGTTTTCCATGAGATTGAAAGTGGGAGCAATCTGTTTTGCAATCCCGCCTGATAAGAGTAGCTTGTTTTTGAAGGAGTTAAGTCTGGCTTCTCCGTAAAGCAGTGTTTTATCTCTGAGAGCCATTTCCTGCAGCTCTTCCACCTTGAATTAGAGGTGAGCCAGATAATCTTATCAATAGCTCAAAGCAAATCCAGCCTCAGATTTCAAATTATGAGAAAGCACTATAGACTACGACGTGATCTCCTGTGAATAATTTTAAATTATTCCCACAATTCTGCAAGGCAAATTTAGACTTAATTTTTTTTTTCAGATGAAAAAAACCAAGAGACATGGTTTCATTATCTTGGTTTGCTTTAACTGAAAAGCCACAAGTTTTATTTATTTTTGTTAGAAAGTTGTATTTTTTCTCATAAGATGATATTCATACATTTTGTAATGTACAATATAATACAACTTAGACATTAGATAAATGCATAATGCCATTTAATAATCTATTACAAGACTGTTTTGTTAACTTTCTTTAATATTTTAATATAAATTATTTCTGTTATAAGAAATCCATTAGAAAATAGATAATATTTTCTCCATATTATGACAAATTTTATTCCCTCTCCTTAATAATAATGTTGGTTTTTAATGTGTGACAGTATTTAGTAAGTGTATTTGATTCATTTTTTAATTTTTCACTATTAATAAAAACATTATGTAAACATTTTTGTTTATATTTTCCATTCCCAGATTACTTTTATTTTTGGTTTATAATATACAAGTATATATATCAAACAATACTATAGATGTTAATTATTAAGGCATATTATCAGATTTTTAATGTTCTTGTGTTGTTAATATTGCTTAAATGTAGATAGAATAATTTAAAATCACATAATATTTTTCTAAACTCCATTATATAACAGCCACTACAGCCCATCTAAAGTGATAAATATATGTGTGTTTAATGGATAAACACATTGGATTAAAAACAAAAAGAAAACTTTGTATGGTGTTAATATTAGAAAACATAAGAAAAAGGGAATTAAAGAAAAATAAGGCTGGTTGAAATTCAATTAAACTCTAATCACTGACTACAATTTTCCCTATTGTTTTATAATATACAGACAATATTTGATATTTTACCTTATCATTTTTACATAAAAAGATCCAGACTCTTCAAAATGCAAATTAAATGAATATGTAGAGAAGTTAATCCTATTTACAAAATATAGAAATGATAAATTTGAGGTTTGACCTAAGATCTCTGACTCAAAGTTTATGTCATTACTATTCTGCAACATTTTCCAGTATGGGAAGCAAAGGCGTTCAGTGTTACTGGTCTAATGGGAATTTTCATGTTTGATTATAAATGGTATATCTATACAAAGAGATAGATGTGATATATGGTTTCTTATAACACAGTGTGGTCTCATGAATTTAATAATACATTTTCCTGTAAAAGGGGATATAATTCAGTTGATTGATTCATTTTTCCATGGACAGATTGGATAGAGGAGTCAATGCTGTAAGTTTAGACAGCTGTATTGTAGAATTCAAATATAAAGTTTCTCTGAAAAGCTATAAGCAGGAATACAGACTTTTCAGTAAGTCTAGGTTGTTGCTAGAGCTGTTTAGAATAATAACAGGGACATTAATAAAACACTTTGTAGAGCAAACAATCATGGGAGAATTTTCCAGGAATTAGAGAAACATGATGAAGCATAGCACAGATAGAAATCACTCCTGTTATTTATTGCCAGTAGCTGGGAGAAGTTGAGAAGGACCCTGTCATGTTCTGATAAATTCAGGAGCGTTGGCCCTGTCCTTGCTTATTCAGTCTAGGTCTTTCTTTATCGTAAGTGCATCCACCCCTAGGACAACAAATAGTTTTTTCATCCTACAATATTGATTTTGAAATGCACAATGAATATTGAGAATTTACTATGGTTTTTATTTTATTAAATTCTTGTTTGGTGGTTCATTTACTTGTTCTATGAAATACTACATGTATTTATATCATTTTAAGAAACCATATATTATTAGTCATAAAGTTCATAAACTCATCCATGACAGTAAACCACACATCCATATTAAATTAACTATACCATCCTGGATGCAGAAACCCACTGAACAGAGTTTTCTGTGAAGTATGTAATTGTTACAAAGATGTAAACACTTTGTTCTCTGGGAATAATTTATTTACTACAAACATTAGGAATTTCATGTTATCAATTGTACCTTTATTAGCTTAAAACACTCTATTCTAAACAAACTTCCACATGGGGTCTTCAAGCAGAAGTAGTAATTCCTGGGTGTGCTTAAATAATAAAAGTCCATAAATGTCGTTAAACTACAGTAGAGTCTCATGACTTCATTATAACTGGACTGGGGATTCTACAATTGCTTCTTTACATAGCATTTGAAGCATGCTATTAGGCATTAAAAGTTAAGGGATCCACCTTTATAAATGTTGCCAGTTCTTTGTTTCTCATTTTGCTTCTTTGAACAATGTGAAACATTGATCTGGGCTGTATAAATGTGTGTAGGGACTCAGAATGAACTTATTCGTCCAAATTACCCAAGATAATCTTGTATATATTACAAACCCACCACCTAGAGGGCTCATTTTGATTTTGAAAACCATTCTTTCTCATCCACAGAGTGTTCTAAATTCTAGAGGTCTTTAGATCATTGTAGAGATACCAAAATTTCCCTGGAAATGTTGCATATTTCCTGCAAAATGTTGCAAAAAGTTAGCATGGGTGAATATAGGACACTGCATGAAAATACCCTCCATTGTTTCTTTTTTGCATTTTTCTTCTGGAGCAATATGTAAGCCATACTGTAGGACTTCAGCTTTTTCCATAGACAGTCAATCATAGACTAGGTACAGAGGGCACCTACCATTTGCAGTAGAAGGTCTCAATTCTACACCTGATCGTATGCACTGTGAGCACACCCTTAGTTAGTATCTGGGATTGATGCTAGGTCCTACAGGAGAAGCAAACAAGTGTGCACAAGGAAAGCATCTAGCACACACTCTTGACTCAGGTGAAAGCCCAGAAATGACTGCATTGAACTGGATTTACATTATATTGCACTATGAACTTTGATAGTGTATTACTGATGCATATGTTGAAAAAAAAAGTCTTTTCTGAAGAATCTGTTCTTGCTTTGAAAAAGTCCTTGATGAGTTTATTTAGGGGGTCTTTTCTTTTAAGGCTTGGTAACTGTAAAATTAGTTACATATAATTATGACATAAATTATGCATTACAAAAATTAATTATGCTAGTGTTATCAAATTAATTGAATATAGAAGATTGTTTCTTTGAACAGATGCAATAGCTCTGTTAGTTTGGACCTTGAAACAAACCACATGGATTTTGAATACATAAAGTAAACTGAAACAGTTTCATTAAAATTAAGGGCATTGATCAGATTTCTTCGTAGACTGGTTTAGCATCATGTCTTTGTGAGAACCTGTAACTGATCTCTCCATTTTTCTATTAACAAAGGGCACCTCTGCCCAAATAAGGCAACTAGCCAGTTACTTTGAGGACTCCTTTGTCTTAAGATCTTGGCTCTGGCCCTGTGACTCTCTTTCAATTGTTAATGTCTACCATTGCTTCAGAACTCTGTACCTCAGAATATTTTCTTTACTCTAAAGCATCTACTGAATAGAGGATCTGCAGAGAAACTGATATGTGATGTATTCTACATCAAAGATCTTCACTGCTATTTTGAAGCTCTGGGTAATATGGGAAATGAGTGGTGGAGAAGCTTCAGCATCTATTAGAAATTCAGCCAGACAGTTCCTTACAGGACTGGGATATATAAGTGATGATGTAGGGCTTCTTAGAAAACTCCCACAAAACTATGCAGTTATGTTCACATCTATGTGCTCAGACCACATGAACTGAGGTAACATAGAATACATTGAAGAGAGCCTGAAATCATTTAGAGAATTTTGGCATGAGACCACTTTGAAATAATATGGATTATTATGTGTTTTGTAACCAACATTTGCAAGCAACACAGCTGACCTGTTGTGTGTATCTTTTGATAGAGATGATTCATTTTTGCTTTATATCTGTTTTGTGTTTCTTCTTGGACTCTTTTTTCTGTTTGTATGTTTGTTTTTTTTTCTATTCGGATGTGTTAATTTTTGTTCACTCATGTTATCTTATTACTACCACTCAGAACCTCGTTTATTTTCTAAGGGGAGACAGAGAAAGTGGGAATACAGGTAAGAGGGGAAGTATGGAGGAACTGAGTCGAGGGACAAATGTAATCAGAATATATTATACAAAAAAATCTATTTTTAATAATGGGAAAAGTAAAAGCAAAAAATTCTGTTTTAAAATGTCTTATCTCTTTAATGACTCAGAATAACAATATTCTTGCAAATATATTATAACTCAATATTTTTTAACAACATTTCACTATTTCACTCAACTTCTATATCACAAAGTAAAGGAAATACCATCATGTCAATGATAAAATGCGGACTCAACAAAAAAAATGAAAATGTCTATTTTCAATATGACCTAGCATTAAAATATTTTCTTATCTACCATCTATCTCTTCTATTATATACAGAATGATAATTACAGGAATTTAACCATCATTACCATGATAAAAGTCTTAATCACCCTACTATATAAAATTGGCTGAAAATCCAGAAGACATGTAGGCAGAGTTTCCTGTGCTGGCATCCACTCTTGAGTTACCAATCAAAGTGCTAATATTAATTATAAATGCTTGGACAGTAGTAGCTCAGGGTTGTTACTAGCTACTTTTACATTTTTAAGTATTTTCCTTTTTTTATTTAAATTTGGAACAAGGTTGTTTTACATGTCAATCTCATTATCGTGGAAAGGCATTAAAGTTAGCATAAAATGAGTTATTATCCAAGATGATTTCTATATGTCCTAAATGTGATCACATAACTCATGTTAAGAGAGACACATGGCAAGATTACAAACAGAGAAAAGATGGTGTGCTGTATAAATAGAAGAATTTAGGTATTCCCATAGCTGTTGGGAAAATCCTGTCTCTTGTTAATATTCCCCCAAAGATCAAGCACATTTGGCATGTATGCATGACTAACATCTTTCCCCTGGATTTCCTTATGTGTCTGTGTGTATACGCAAAATAAAGAAAAAATTCTTACTGACATGTGTGAGTTCAATCCTACACTACCATCAGGAAAATTACTATTTCCTATAATCAATTTGCATGTCTATTTTGATCCTACTGTATACACCAAGTAGAGTGGTTGCTAAATTCACAATAGTAAATTTGCGGCTATCCCTACCATTTAGACAGTTATTATTGTTCCCATCTCATCTCCTCATGTTCTCTACCTTTCTCCTTCCTCTAATCTTCCTTCTTTATCTTCTACTCAACATCTCTTTCTCCTGAAAATTATTCATTTGTCATTTTTTTCTCTGCATTTCATTTTGTGTGAGGATACTTTCTGTTGTTCAAATCCTGTGCATTCCTCAACTCTAGATGGATTATTCGTCTAGTTCACTAGTTGTCATTTTGATGTGTAGGGGGAATTGCTTTAGTGTAAGAAATATAACTATAGGCAGATCATAGTTGTGTGGTCCACTGGATCTTCCACAGTATTCTTTCCCCTTTCAATATTTTTGCAAAACACTAGGAAAAGCAAGAGAATTCATGAGCATCTGCTGTATTTTTCCAATGTTTATTTTGTATAATGAGAGGATAAATATATAGACCTACATCAGAGATAAAGCAGTTTTGAATCCTGATCTCTAAAATAAAATGAGCATCACAATAAACTGAGTAGAAAAAGATTTGATTTTAGATGCATATAAAAAGTTATGTTTGCACTGGTCTTTTAAATATAAAATATCTGAAATATTGTACATGCATATACCCCAATTAAGGTATTTTTTCTAATAAAATTGTTAATATTAATGGAGCCATCAGCAAATAATCTTTCCTGGGATGTTGACTCATTGAAATAACTCTTGAGGGATTTTAGTAGCTGTGAGAATTTGGTTTTGGTCAGGTATAAAGACAGGGTCTTATATACCTGTTCATGAAAACAGACACATTCACATCATCAATAGAGTCTTCCTTTACTAGAAAATTTTGCTGAGCATGAGATACTACTTGAGAGCATTTTACCCACAAGAGAACTTAGGAAACATGAGTCACTCCCTTCAAACTCTGATGTTGTTTTGCAAGTTTTTATTAATATTATAAACCTCTTTCTTGTCATTACACCTTCTTCGTCTCAAGGAGCCACTTTCTCTGACTCTTCCAATTAAAGTAGCACCATGAGATTGCAACTATTCAGTCACATCTATAAACATCACCTGCCTTCCTGAAATAGGACCACGTTTTCAGTCTCTTCATCCACTGAAGAAAAGGCTGAATTAGCCAAAATCACAGTGAGCAGTAGCATCAAATTCTTCCATGCTCCTAATATTCGTGATATTTTGATAAGCCATGACTGTCTTTTGTGACATTTGAAGGGACAAACCCTTTTTGAAACATTTTTTCCACTTACTTTACACAAATCCATTTGAGAATCCTAGTCAGTGGCAGCTGAAATCTTACAAAATGTAGGTCATACATAATATGACTTGGGATCTGAAACTGCTCTTTGATCTGTACAATAAACCCTATGTCACTTATGCCTTTGCACACTCCCATCAGAGTGCCCCTGTAACCAGCTTCATTGATAATGACAACTAATGTGCTGAGAGAAATCTTTTCTCTATTTGTGCACTAAATCCAAAAGTGGGCTTAAAATATTCAGTAACCAATGTTGTAAACAGATGGTCTGCCACCCAGGCTTTGTCATTCCGTTTATAGAACAAGGCAGAATGGATTCAGTATAATTCTTCAAGGCTCCAGGGTTTTCAGAATGGAATATGAACACAGGCTTCAAGTAAATGTCATCAACTGTATTAGATTCTAAAGGGATGGGCTTACCCTCTAAAGGCATCAATGTCTCTTCCATCAAACAAAGTTCTAGATGCCATCCTTTTCCATCATAAGGATGCTTCTTTTTCTTTGGAGACCTTTTCTTTATTAGGCAGCCTCCACTGATGAGCTTAGCTACAGCTCCCAGAGAGGGAGTTGCAGCCTCTCTATCAACACTTGCTTTTTCACATGTATCATGTGAACATGTGTTTCATGGAGATGGTGCTTTTCCTTAAGCATAATGGGTAAACCTCTGCCAGCTTTAAACTTTTTCTCTTTAACTTTCTTCCTTTCTGTAGCCTTCACTGAAGGAATTAGAGTTGTGTTTCTGGTCAGGCTTTGCTATTTGTGAGTCTGTAAAGACTAGTTTTATTTAGATCACAACAAATGTATCCCCTTTATAATGGGTGTATTGACTGCAATAGCACTATTAAGTTGAACAAAATTGGTATTTTTTCCTTTGTATTCACAACTCAGCTAAAATCAGTGGATATACTTAGTTTTTTGCTTATTTAAACTTTAATATATACTTTTCTTGCTAAATCTGATTGCTTTTTGTTTTGGAAAAAGATGTGATATTCTTATTTAATCTGAAAGCTTAGATTTGAGAAGAGAGAAGATCAGAGCAGAGGGGAAGAGAGCATAGGAAAGCAGAAGAGAAGAGACATACCTCTAAAATAATGCTAATTCAATAATGGTCTGTGGTTAATAGTTAAATTATGAGATCATGAATGGGGTTGATGCACTCATAAATATGGTACCAGAAATAGCTTCCTTTCCTTTTCTCCTACATAAGACATACTGAGAAGTAATCAGGAATTAAGTCCCCCTCCCCCAGTAAATTCATAATTTCCCAGCACTTCAGCAGAACACATCTCAGCATCCAGAACCATGAAGCTGTTGTTTACAACCACTGTACTGCATCTTGCTACAGTGATATAAATGAACAAAGATAATCATAGAAAAGTACAAAAGAGTCAGTGAATGACATCTGGTGTAGTAATACAGTAACAAATAATGTAATGTTAATATATTCTAAACACACCATGCGACAATGTATTCATTGCAGGAAAGTTACAGAGTCCTTACACAAACTTACATAATATAGCCTGTTTATGTTTGCTATTATGGTATAGCATATTGACCCTTAAATACACACTGACATATCTTGACACTATACTATATACTGTAGGCAAGGGTGTTTATCCATATCAATTCTGGATAGGATGATACTGCTTTACAGATAAAATGTTGCAGTGGAATACAATGCTTACAGTCACCAGAGCTGGCTAGACTCAGCTCTGAGTGACCAAGTTCATAATGAGCGTAGTGAAGGCCTACAGGTATACTGCCTTCTAAAACACACTTCATAACACAGTTAATTTAGGATATACTAACTCAATTTCTGAATTATTTTTCCATTAAAAATTTATAGATGTTTGTTGAGTATTTTATAGCCACAATATGTATGTATGTATATATCTCAGGCTAAAGTCTGAGATATAAGCACTCAAATCCACTCTACACAGGCTCAGAACAATCAATATAATTATCTTCACACATCTGCATCTTGTCCTGTTGTCTTACCATAGGTAGAGTCAGACAGAGAACTGTCATTTTCCCAGAAAACAATGCTTTTCTTTCCTGAAATTCCTCCTGGGGGAGGCCAGTTTGAGTGAATATTTTGGTAATTCTTAATAAGTAGAATGTGAATACTCTGATGTAACAGTTAATGTATTATATTGTGATTAACAATACAAACACTGGTAACATAACTAATTACTGTCATTGCCAATTATTTTATATAGTCCATAATTATTTTTCTCTATTTTCATGTGTTTAATTGGCAGGTATCTTACACCAGCATCAGCATTTGGAATACATTATGAGTATACATGAGTAAAACATTGCACTAAGAATCCCATAATTGGTATGGCATACTTCACTGATGGGAAATGAAATCTTAAGAGACCAGTGTTGTTTATTAAACTGTTGCTTTTCCAAAGCATAACTTGTTATATAACTATACTACTTCCTAAGATCTTTTTCATTCGAATATTTTAAAACAATTTTAAAATCTCTATACTCAATATTTCTATTACAATTCAAGTTAGAATTCGGTTTCCCAGATACAAGTTGACCTAAGAAATTTTACATGTAAGAAATGTTAGATTTCATAATATCTGATATTTTAACCAAATGTATTTATTTATTTGTGGAAAATCTATTTATAACTAAAACTATAAGATACAGCTACTTTCCTTTGAAAAATATTATAATGTAATATATAATAACTATATTTTACATAATTTTGTTGTGATTTAATAGATGCATTTTCATGATATATTTTTTCTATTAATCATTGTATGTATGTATATATGTTTTATGTAAATATATGCTATATATGTAAAGTTGTATATTAAGTCTATATATATGTATATATTATATGCTCTCATGGCCAACTTCTATTTGAATTGATATAAATAGTACACAAGCAAGATAACCAGAAGGCTATTATATCAATATATAAATCTATAAAAGGTGAAAGGAAAGAAGTATGTATTTAAATTTTTCTCATTTAGGGAATCACTCACTATAATAGTTAACAATGTAGGAAATTATAATCCAATATTATTAAAAACACATTTTTCTAAAAATAAACCCTTATAATAAATTAACTTGGCTCTGTTAAAATGGAAAGCTCCAGCTATGTAAGCCATACCAATATGTTTAGATGCTATTACACATATTAGAGTAACAAGAAAAAACAAAACCAAACACAACTGCTGATGAAAGGGTTGTCCTCACTAGTGGTTGGAGTCAGTGCTATGTGCTTCCAGGATCGTCATCTCTCATCCAAAGAACTGAAAACAACGCCCACACAGCTTTGCACAAGACGCAAGAGAACTTCATTTGGTGCAAAGCACCAGTACAAATGAATCAGAGAGACACTGTCAAGACTGACAGCAGCTTCATGAGTGAGGGCACTAAAACATCCAAATTAATTTCCACCATTTCCTTTTATGGGTCAAAAGACAGAGGAGTGACTATTGAGAGGCATAGTTCGGGTGGGTCCCTCTTATATTGATAAGTTGGACCACAACTTCATTTTTCCTATTCTACTTGTTCTTTTCCATAATACATCTGATTTTAATCATGGGTGTAAGCTGCTAAGCCACCATACAAGGTTAAGATTGGGCAGTTTTTCCTTACTATGCATTTACCCAAAAGCAGTCCAAACCTAACTGGCTCTTCCCTTCTTCATACCCAGATAACACTTGGATAGAAACTGCCCAAATATGCTTTTTACCAGTGGTGAGAAAACTTACATGATTTCCAAAGATGGGGATATATGTAGCTCAGCATAGGTCAGAGCTGAGAAAGTTTTGAAGTTGTGAGGTTCATTTTGTGGAGAGAGATGTGGGTGTGAGTACTAGGTTCAAATGGTGAAACTAGGCTGTCAAAAACATTTTTATGGGCAGCGGGGATGTGCATAGCCCAATCAAATAACAGTAACCACCTAAACTATTCCTTATGCTTGCTTGCCTCATGGTCATAACAATTTAAGTATTTGTATTTTAGTCCATTCACAGTGAAATTAAGACCTCATTTTATGTATCTGAATACTACAGATAAAAACAAATGATATTTTTTTGGATTTAATTGTGTTGTGTCTTTTCTTTGGAAGTCATCATTGGAAATTTCCATCATCAATTTATAGTTTCATCTTGAGTGTACATATCATTATATTTAAGACATCTATGCTATTATACTCAATTGCCATTACAATAGAAGCATAGCTTTTCATGTTTTGTATGGCACATATTTTAGAGTATATAGCTACATCTGCATTTTAGTTTCTTCAGATTTTTAAAATAGTATAAGGTAAATATCACTTATATAGAGACACTGCCTATTTCGCCTGGAATAATAAACAGACTATAAACTGTTATTCAGTGGAAAAGCACCTACTTCTAAGAAAATAAGAAGAGTACTACATTCTAGATGGAGAGTCAGCATTAATATGATAATGAAATTGTGTAGACAAAAAGTCAGAGGACAAAAGTCTGAAAATGTTCAAAAATTAGACAAGGGGATATTAGTGCCAGACTTACTATCTTGTTGTAAGAAACATAAAACAGGAAAAATACACTTAATATGTATTTTTAGTCTTGAGAAATATAAAATGGTCACTAAAAGAGATGAAAATACACACAAACATGCAATAAATCTCATATAAATCTGGGGGAAACCATAACTTTTAAACACTAAACACTTAGCAGCTGAACTGGCTACTTGCATATCTGCTATCCAAAAGTCTGGGGAAAGGATTTGTGATGGTTTAGCTTGGTTGTGAGCTTGACTGGGCCTGGAATCAACTAAGCACTCCTGTGAGTGATTTTTTTAATCAGATTATTTGAAACAGGAAGACTCATCATAAACATGTTTCCACCTTCACCATGGCAGCTCAGAAAGGATGATGCAAAAATAACTTCACTTATGACATTTTTGTTGCTAGTGATGAATTCTTTTGCCCCTTTGATGATACTAGAACTAATATTTTCAGGCTACAAAATATGGTGACAATCAGCAGCTTTCTAGGAATCTTCTAGACCCTCAGTATGATTGAGATTGCTAAGACATCCAACCTCATAGACTACATAACTACCAAATTATTGGTCTCTACTGTATGAGACAGCCATTGTTTGACTATATGGACTACATTGTGTACAACAATCTAATACATATAATTCTAATAGTAGTCTCAAGAATGAAGACTATTTCTAGTTTTGTATGTCTTCAACTACTTTGACCACTGCTTTGAAATTCTTTTTTTTTTTCTTATTTATTTTTATCATCATGTGCATTAAGGTTTTGCATGCATGCATGTTTGTGTGAAGGTGTCAGATCTTGAAGATACAGACAGTTGTGAGTTGCCATGTGGGTGCTGGAATTTGAGCTTGGGTCCTCTGTAAGAACAGTAAGTGCCCTTAACCGCTGAGGCATCCCTCCAGCCCCTGCTTTGCAATTCTTAACATAGAGTGACAGGGCCAAAGCTATGTTTTCAGTTCAAATTAATGTGCTTAAGAGATTCATAGAACAAAAATGCCTATAACCCATAAGCTCTACTTGCCTAAGGAAAGGCAACTTCCTGAAATGCTGGAGTTGTTCATGGAGGATAACTAGCCCCCTGTGTTTCACCTCTATGAACAAGGTTGGTTGCCTCAGTTGCACAGGATGTGTCTGATCACAAGGAATTGGGTGGTATGTAGGCAGGAAGTACAACAGGGTGTATGTATCCTCGTGGGTGTTTTACTTTATAAGCATGTGATTAATGTGATTAACAGCCATTCTCTGAGAATACTGGATATTCTTGTCAGTGTTCATCATCTGGTCAGTATTTGATAAAGCTTGCTTCAGGTTGCCTCAAAAACTGTGTTCGTGGTCTTATCCTTGCCTAGTAGGATCCACAAGAGATCCATACATCCTTAGATAAGTTTATTCTTGTTTTTAAGCTATGGTGAATTAAATAACTTTTATAATTTCTATTCAGCAACTCATTTTTCTTGCAGAGAACAGCCTTCCTTTGTATTCTATTACTTTACTGATAATTTTATAAATAAGTACTTATATTATTTTTGTGGAATCTGTGGTTTCTACATTTACAACTCTGTCACTGCAAACCGGCCTCTGTCTATTTTTTTTCATGTGTATAACATTTTATTTTTTCCCTTTCCTAATTGTTCTGGCCAAAATAATCATTACTATAATGAATACAAGTGGTAAAAATAGGCATCCTGGTTTTGTTACTGATATTGGAAATATGTATACATTTTTCCTATTCAGTATTCTGTTTTCTATAGATAAATCACATATAGCCTTTATTGTAATTTTTTATTGTTTGATCACATACCAAGACATATAGGTTTGTCTTTGGTAATTTCTAAGAAAGATTTCTAAGTTATGAATTTAGTATGTGAACAGGAATTATAGAGATCAGCATCTTATGAAAAATATATCCAAGTACCAGAAAAAAAAAATGAATTCAGCAAAGGGTGGCTGAAATCTCACCCTGTTAAAAACAGATGCAAAAGGTGCTATGCTTAAGTCATTCCATACTACCTCTCTATTTAAAAACTTCACAGAAAGAAAAAAATGTAAAATTTTGGTACTTTCCATTATAGAAGTTGATCTATCATGCAATAGAATTGTGTTCACAAGCACCATTAACATGGCACATTTAACTTGATTGGTAAAATCAGAGTATGACTTTTAAGTATCTTTGAATATGGAAGCAAACCAGTGTGATCCAAAAATAATTGATGTTTCTCCTTTAGACAAGTAAGTAGTAAATGTTTCTCATTTAGACACTAAGTAGTAAAATCCAAATCACCATACATCAAGCTTAAGCCAACTCCATGTACATCAAAGAAAAACTTTTCATCAGGCTGGGAATCCTTTGTGTTTGCTGGAGACAAGCAGCAATATCTACAGTCGGTCACATACAGAAAGGAGAGTTTGTCTTTGTACAATAGGCCCTTCCAAGAACTGCAAGAATTACAGTTTAAGAGAATGAAGTGAGGATGTGGAAGGTATATGACTTTATAAAAGTACCTCTGTTGCAATGGAAGCTTCTGGTAATAACTAATGTTGTTTGGCAATTCAGACAGTGCATATTGTTCTTTCATAGTCTGTAATTTGACAAGCATCACAGGCACTCTATGAAACTTCTTGGAAAGATTATGCTTTTTATTTTCTTGTTAGCACTTGTTCTTAGTCTTGTATGCTTGGCCATGTCAGTTAAAAACTACAGACCCAGTCTGGCTGGCATGCAAAACTGTTTTTGTGAGTATCAACAATGTTAATATCAGTCAGTATATTGAAAAGATACTCATCTCTGTCATGAAAAGCACCTAAAATTTACATTTTTCTTTCTGCTTTGGAGACTAATTTTACTTTTTCTTTCCTGTGTGTCATAAATACATAAATAAACTACCTTCATTTTCCATGAGGATTTCCTGAGGTCAAAAAAGTTAAAGCCAAAAGCTATATTCCTTCCTTCTTTTTGATCCACTGAAAGCCCTGAAGCAATATTAATATTGATTTGTACAAAAAGGACAGACAACAGGCATTGCAAGCAAATATATATGTTTTTAAGTAGTCTATTATTGATGTATAGTAATTGTGAAGACATCACTAGAAAATGGAATCATAAATCAGACCTGAAAATAGGTTATCAGGAATTTAATTTTGCAAAGATCCAGTTCATAACTAGACAAAACTGTTTTTCTCAAGAATAGCTCCTACATCAACCATCAGTACAACTATTAGAATCATTATCTGACCATGGCTGTATTTACCAAATCAAGACATTACTAACATCTTCAGCTATCTGTAATAAACATAACAACAGCTACGAGAAATATATTCCACTCATTACAGGTTATAAATATGTTAAAATTGTGTGTAAAGTGGGACTTAATATCACAGATGGAACAGAATTCATAATCAACCCTTTTTGAATGGTAAGATTATCCTAGATTATCTGAATAGTCTCAACACAATCACAGAGCTATTTACCAGTTGACAGAAAGCAAGAAATTCAGAACCAAAGAGATGGAAAACAAGAAAGAAACTGAAATGGCTTGGTTTGAAGATGCAGAAGGGAGCCATCAGTGAAATGATGTGAGCTTCCACTCTGAGAAAGCAAGAGAGTCTCTAGCAGCTCGAGCTACAAGTGTTGATTTCAGACAGGGAGACCTAAAGAGAACTTTTAATACTTAGAATTTATGCTAATGAGTTTGAACTTTTAAAGGTTTTTTTTTTCTGTTATTACCTCAACTATAATAAAATTCTAACAATAATCCTTACTTATCTTTGTAATTGTACTGTATTAACAGCCACAGTACAATAAATATGAAGCAAATTAGTATGTTAGAAAATTTAAAAAAAGACTTCTCACAAACCTCTGAAAAAATCTTACATTATGAATGAGGAAAGTGATGTATGCCAACAACCTTTCTATTAAGATAATAACTGAGGCACACACCTGAATTTTATCACTCAGGAGGCAAAGACAGGCAGATCTCTTTAAGTTCAATGGCCAACCTGTTCTATGGGAGGGTTCTAGAACAGTCAGGGACACATACAGAGAAACCCTGTCTCAAACCTACCCACACACACACCCCCCCAAAAAAAGAAAAAATGAAAAGGAAAGAAGTAGCTTAATAAAGGTCGTTATACCTACCTGTATGTACTGATAAATTGTTTATGACTTAATTAAAGCCTGCCTGAGAATTCAGAAAGCAAAGTGAACCTCAAATTATGGGGCCCAGACAGTGGTATGGTAGCCTAGAATTAACAGAGATCCATCTATCTACCTCTACCTCCCATGTGGTGGGATTAAAGGTGTGCACCATCACTGCCTTATCTCTATAGCTTGAGGCTGCCCTTCCTTTCTGAATCTTCAGGCAAGCTTTAATAAATGAAAACTATTATATCACTACACCTGTATTTATAAATGCTTTCAAAGTCTGAACACCTTCAACTATGACTACTTCTCAGACCATGAGTAATCTCTTAGATAATCAGTACAACCATTATCTTACTGAATTATTCAAATCATTCTGCTGAAAATTAAATAATGAGGTGTGTAATTATGTGAGTTTTTCCAGAAATTGGCTACAAAATGTACTCAATTCGCCTTTAATCGCAGCAATCAGGAGGCAGAGGCAGGCAGACCTCTGTGAGTTCGAGGTCAGCCTGGTTTACAGAGGGATCGTTCCAAGACAGGCTCCAAAACAATACAGAGAAACCCTGTCTCGGAAAAAGAAATTACTAAATTATTGTAGAATATAATGACAAAAAATCTGTGCAAATAATAATTGAGTAAACATAGACCTACATTTTGAATAAAATAAACTTTGAATTCATGGACTATCAATTGGGCTAGCCTGGAGCTATTACTTCACATGTACAACAAATTATAGGAAGTTCAGATTCATGACTCAAGTACTATTTTTGTAATATCCCACACGTTTCTTTCATAAGAAAAAGAAATATTCCTCCCTAACTATTAGAGAGTGAGTGCCTCTCCTTGGGAGAGCTTTTCTACTGTGATTATCTAAAATCACCGTAATGCACTATTATTTTCTGTAGCGGCACACAAAGGTGCATTCCCTAGTACCTCTCTGGTTAATGGTGTACTTGGTAAACCTGCAAGCCTGGCTTTATAAACTCGACTGCTATGTGTTTTCCCTTTACACTCATGTGTCCCTTGGCAGGTTTTCTGGAGTGTTAAAGGAGCAAGGTGGGGAGAGTCCAGCAGTCTATTTCTTCAGGCAGCAGTACAGATTGCTACAATGAAAAGCCGAGCACTGAGCACTCACAATTCCTGCATCACTGTTTTCTGACAGCCACCCCAATATCTCAGCAGGCATTTTTAGCGCCATCGTGCCAGGTATATGATTTACACTTGATAAGTAATTTGGATCTTGGCCTCTCATTTTCTAAGCTGTCAGAACGCGGGCTTCCCAGAGCAGCAGCTTGCTCACACCCTAGAGGGTGAAGAGTGACTCCCATCCTTTAACTGACCATTAAGAAACAGCCCCATCTGGTACTCTCAGCTCCTCTCCACATGCCTATAGGAGTCAGGAGGGCAAAGTGTAGGGAAGGGGTGGGGAAGAATAGGGTGTACATTAATAAGAATCTGAAAGGATAATGAACCTTTTGATGCTAACCAAACATAATTCAATGATAGTATAACATAACTAGAAATAATTCCTTTATGCTAAGAAATAGAATAAAAATTCAAAATGAGATTAACTTTTAATTAAAATTCTTATTATTATAATTGAATATGCAAGCTTATCAAATATGCTTGTGCTGGTTAAATTTTTTTCTATTTATTTTTGAGGAAAAGATCTACTTCATAAGCTATGTTAAAAATAGCTTTTTTTCCAACAGTCTATTTTTGGTTGTGTGTTGAGTGTGAAATTCATTATTCAAATGCAAATGCTTCACAAGTGGGATATATTTAAAACATAAACAAATGAAATTGTCTTTGTCTATGGGATTCAGAAAGGGCTGAGATGTTCATATGATGCTATGATGCCTAAGAAACAGGCAATCTCTGCTGTGTGTAAACAAAAAAGTTCTTATGCAGCAGTTTGTATTTATACACGTTTGGTAAAGATAGAACAAGATATTTTCTTAAGATGTTAGTGAACAATTATCATTGGTATTCTAAAAACATATAATTCTGAAAATTGCTTCTGTTCAACTTTATTTGAGAAATGAAAAACAAGGATTGGAAACATTACAGAATTTGCATATATCTTAAACTCACAAGACTAGCTGGTAAAAGAGCAGCAGTTCAAGTCCCACATCTTAATGTGACTTACCCATTTTACCCACGTATGTTCTAAGTCAATGGACAATTTATATGTTCTGATTGCATATATCTTACAGTCTGCCTTACAGTTAAAATGGTTTCCCTTTCTAAGGGGTGAAAATGAGAAATTAAAGGAAAACAGGGTCTATTTTGTTATTCATCCATAAACACTTGAAGATTCCAATCTGAATCATAGGATAAGATACAGAGCTGTATACAGGTTTTATTTGTACTTGTTTCTTTGTGTGAATGAGATATGCTTTGAAAATTTTCCATCCTTATGTCCTTGTACCATTTAACTCATTTGATTTTTTTTTAAATCTAGGAATCAGTACTGCCTTAGCCTAGACTCCGTGAATGATTTGAGAGCTGATTATCTACATATTGCCTATGCTGTACTCCTCAAGATGCATTGGCATCTGCCCTGAATGGTTCCTTGTTCCTTTCCTCTGAATTTTGATGCCCAGCACAAATACTGGTACTCCCTTCAAAAGCTCCTAGCTAGATACTTCATCAGTAAAGAAGAACTTACTGATGACTCGTGTCAATCTACTCACTCTGCCTTAATGATTTTGCAAGTGAGTAAATTGGATAGCAATGCATCTGAAGGAGGATTCAGGTCAGATATTTAACGGTGTAACACAGAAAATAATCTCAGGGGAAACTCTATGTGCAGGTTAGCTGCAAAAGTCTATGTGTCTCTTTCTGCCAAAGACATAGGACGAAGAACATGGGGGGGGGGGTGACATTATTCAGTGAATGCTGCCTTTAAAAGATCCTTCTTCCCTTTAAAACATACTGGAAAGGCTGCTCTGTCCAGCTGTTTTGAATGTAGTACTAGTACTCTGTTTCCAGCCAGGAGTTCTGCATCTTCTTCGAATCCCCCATCACAGCGCCCCTTACCAGCAGGAAGTAGTTTGGAAAGAACGACGCCCAAATTCCCAAATATTGTCTATAAATGTTTGTTTTCATTTAAATGGACTTGGTTATATAAAATAAATTTAAAAAAAAACATACTGGAAAGAAGTTTGTAAGCTTCCCTGCTCTCGTCCTCTCTCTGTCTTCACACAGATGTAATTAAGCAAGCAGGATGTGAGCAAATCACCATGATGGTGGCTGCACAAACATTCCAGTAGTAAAACTACTGCATGGCCCAGCAGCTCTAACTGACTCAAGCTTTTCATATTTCACAATAAGGGATTATCGATTTGTGTTGATGTTGTCCATGTGCTTAACCTTGTAAGAATATTGGGGGATTTTTATAGCCTCTACTTTTCTCTCTAAACATCATTTGAGGTCTTCTTAAAATTTTATGTTAAAGAAAAATAAACAATTTGAGTTAATTTTCCCATTGCTGTATAAGCATCATCCTTGGTACCATATTACATAAAGATATGGCCATACAAGCATATAATTCATGTTGAGCTTAACCCCATCCCCCGATCCCACATTACCCTCTTTCTCTCTCCTCCCCTCTCCTGCTATAACCCATCTCCTTGGTTCCCTAGACAGTTTTACTTTTACGTTCACGTCTTGATATGTATAGGATTTATGAATCTTTAAAACAAATAAATCCAGAACCCACAAAAGAAAATAAAATGTTTGTTTTTCAGAGTCTGGATTAATTCCGTTATTATGACTATTTCCCGTTCTATCCATTTTGCTGAAAACAATAAGACATCGTTCTTTCATGCCAAAAAAATTCTACTATAATTTTACAGGTCCCACTTGGATATCGACGTTAGCTTAAAGCGTCCCATGTCACCGAGAGGGGCCTCATTTTTGAGGCCCTTCTGCCTCAGGTTCCTGAATAGCTGGAACCAAAAGTGCACAAATCTGCAGCAGCTACTTCCTACTTAATTTTAGAAATTGCTTTAGGAAGTTCAAATTGGAAACATGTTTGGTTTTCAACATTGTGATAAATAACAAATGGGACAATCTGCAAGAAGCAAAGGTTTATTTCTGCTCACAGTCTCAGAGGAATCAATTCTTCGTGCTCTGGGCCCATGACAATGAACCCTAGGTGAAGTTGAAAGCCACTTTGGTGAGAACATAATCTAGAAAGTCAGCTCACCTCATGTAAGGAAGTAACAAAGAGAAGGATTGTCTGTAGAAAAATTCAGCTTCCAGGAACCTGTTTCTTCCATTTCTGTGCCATATTATGAATTCTTCAGTGAATTAACCCATTCAAGACAGAGTCCTCATCAGTTAGTCTCTTTCCCAATCCAAGCTCGCAACACAAACATGTGTGTCATTTTATATTCAAAACATGACAGATTTCATCATGAGCACATGCATTCATACCTATGTCTTACTCAGCTTTTTAAGATGAATAAAAAACCTCCTGTTGATGGATGACAGGATGTGGACACAGTAAGCCTAGATCTGGTTTCTCAGGATATTTCCACAGAAGGAAATACTGCAGTTATAGCTGTTAGGCTGTGTTGGTTGTTTGTTTTCCAATCAGTATGACCATGACCTCTTCTAACTATTTACATGAAAGAGCATATTTCTTTATGTTTGAATCTATCTGCTATCCTTCACCTTGGAAGGAATTTAAAACATTTAAACACAAAGATCTTTATCAGGTTATTAAATTTGTAGCCTATACCATGTTTAGATTTTGATTTATATACGTAAAGCATAGAATGAATACATCTATAAATATTAATTATTAGAATGATGATGTATTTGATATAGCACTTTTATCAGGATAAAAACAGATGAATAGGAGGTAAAAGAGATGAGTGGGAGTATAAATAAGAGGAAAAGTAAAGTGAAACAAGCAGAAAATTCAAAATTAAAAAGATATATAAAATGTCACGGTTCAAGGAAAAATCTAAACTTGATACCATTATTGGAAGAGCGTGAAAAAAAAAAAATAGATGTCCAGTATGGAAAATTTAGCATGATTGGCTGTGTATTTCCAACAGTATGGAGACTTAAATTAGCCCTTTATTTGTTTTGTTTATCTTTAAAGTGATAATAGAGGTAATTTTCTATTGAATTAAAATAAGCTGTTGGCACTTCTTCACGGATCATAGTCCTCTTTAATAATGAGACCTATTATTGCTAACAGGGGAGAGTGATTCCACCAATAACAAAACAGATGTATCCCTTGGTGCTCATTTATAGTAGTTAAATGGGATTTAGTGAATTGTTAACAAACTGGTACCATTTGTAGAAATATATTTTACTGCCACTTTTGAGACTTATCTAAGTTTAATTTCTAGTATTTTAATACCCAAATAGCTTAGATATTATTTTTATCAATAACTAATCCAAGAATAAACGCACAAGGTTGAAATTATAAGCTTTTGATGCATAATGAATACCCTAATAATGGTCAAAGCTGGAATGTTACAAAAGTGTATGGAAATCTTCAAAATTATGCTAAAAACATTGTTACAGAGAAAACTTATGTAACTGAAGGAGAATTAGACAAGCTGCCCTTTAACATTCCTATGACTGTAGAAGACCATCATTTCATAGTGTAATATTCATGATATTTTAATTTCAAGGATTTTATACTAAAACTGCTATGTGTAAAGTTTTGACAATAAAGTGACTTTGGAAGGAAATATAGTATGAAGAAGAAAAGTGTTCTGGTGAGGTTGTTCAGGGGTTAAAAGTGTTAGCTTCCCAACCCTGATAATCTGAACTATATTCCACATCCCAAGGTAGAAGAGGAAACCAACTCCTAAAAGTCATCCACTGATCTCCAGAAAGACACTACTGCATACAAAAACCATCATACGTGCACACAAAAAATTACACACACACACACACAAATATCATCACATACACATACATATAAAAAGAAATCGTTCAACCATTAAAATAAACCATTACACTACTCTACTGCACCATCACATGCACACATACACACACACCACGAAAACTATCACACCATTAAATCATCACATATCATCATCATATTAGTAATGATATTAATAATAATAATGCAGTAAATGACACAAACTGTGATATGTGGTGGTTAACCCC
Organism: Phodopus roborovskii; assembly: GCF_943737965.1. Taxonomy (NCBI): domain Eukaryota; kingdom Metazoa; phylum Chordata; class Mammalia; order Rodentia; family Cricetidae; genus Phodopus; species Phodopus roborovskii. Next base: position 14,180,668 of record NW_026126470.1, on the reverse strand, counting down.
TACAATCTTGGTACTTGAGTGGTAGACATAGAAATAGAGAATGCAACCACAACAAGCTACACGGTGAGAGCCTGTCTCAAAACACAAATAAGATAGACTAATGTTCTTAGGCCTATGTTTTTTATTACATTTACACATATGTAAATGTCTCTTGCTTTCCTGTGAAGAATTAAGTCTTGCCATCACTTGTCTCCTGTCCTCAAATTCCCATGTAAGACGCATTCTGTTTGTTATCATTGTCTCTATGAACTACACTTCCTGTTCTATCCAATTTTAACAGACTTAATTTCCACTTTCACACATCAATAAACAACTTATAATTTTCCTTTTCATATTTATACCATGAGAGTTAGACTGAAGATTCTTTTCTGCTATTATCACTTACTCTTTTTTTTTTTTTTTTTGCTTTGCTTATAGTTTCCAAAAGCTGAAATTCAATAAACTCTGATTTAAGTTTTATTTCTGTTTGCACATCATTCACAGCAACTAAAGAAAGTGATTGAAACTGAAGAGAAAATTATGCTCTCCTGTGAAGTATTCAGAGGGGATGTTGCAAAGTTCAAGGTGAAGTAGATTCAGTTTATCTCTTCACATGGTCAAAATCATGATTTTGGGGATAAAGATCCTGTGGTGCTCACTATAATTTGTTCCTAGAAAAGCAATACAATTGGAGCCAAAGACGACCTATTTTTATAGACCATAGAAAGATCTCTGTATACCATTTCATAAGCAACATTAAGTATTTCTTTTTTTGTTTGTTTTTTTGTTTTTTTGATATAAAGCTGTAGGCCAGTTACTTTTTTCTGATCGGCTAACTCTGTCTTAATTATTAACCCAATACTATTAAGCTAAGTATTTCCACGTGGTCTTATATTACCTGAGAGAGGGGCTGGCATTCTTCTCTCTATCGTCCATCTTGGATCTCCTCTCTCCTACTTTCTCTCTCCTCGTAGTCTCCTAATCCCTCTTATCCTACTTTGCTATTGGCCAACAGTGCTTTTTCCTTAACCAAAAAGAAAAATTTATTTACAAAATGACATCTCCCATCATCTTCTCTTTTCTGTCTAAAATTTAAAAAAAAAAGGGGGGTTTTAACCTTACCACAGCAAAATATATAACAAAACAGTTATCAAATAAGAACCACAGTTAACAATATTTAGTCCATTAACATTTAGCAAGATTTAAAGAAAATATTTCATCATCTATCCTATCTTTGTGATTCTGAAGTCCTATATGTAACTTATCTTTAATTCTAACTAAAGAAAACTATAACCATAACTATCTGTCTTCAACTCCTTCAAAGACCATAGAAGGATAATATATAAACTCTAGAAATGACAGAGACAACTCGCCGCCTGGTCAGTCACCTGAGGTTCTTCTGTAATGTTCCATCTTCAGCCCATAGGCCATAGTGTGTCTGGCAGACTCCTCAGCAAAGCAGGAAACTTTTAACTGTCCATCTGTATTGGCAGCCTGTCAGTCACTTTTCTCTGTGTCCTGCATACTGTCTGGCAGACTCTTCTATGAAGCAGGAACCCTGTAGCAATGTCCATCTTGTATCAGCAGTCACTTTCCTATGGGTCCTGCATGTCCAGTTTATACAGCATAAAGTCAAACAGTCCAGACAAGAACAGTATCTTGCCCAAATGGCTAGTCTTTCCATCTTGAAAGCAAATTCCATAGTGTGTTTCTAATGGCAGTTAAGAAGGCAAAAAGTTGCATGGAATTCATATGAAATATCAAATACTCTCTAAATATCACATTTGTGTATCTTATTGCCACGATGGCATTACCACAAAAGAGGTGATAGACCTGGATGTCATTATTGTTTCACTATTAATACTGCAGGCAGTGAGAAAAGAAGTTAAAATCAAATCTCTTTCAACAGGGTTGATGGCAAACTCCCTAATGTCCCTTTATAATTGAGTGGACTGTGACATTTTGGAATCACATGTTAGAAAATGTCTTCAACAACACAGATAATATCACATGAAATAAATATGGGTACCCTGAATTTTTGATCTCTAAACCATTGGGAAAGATTGGATTTTTACTCTCTATCTATAACATTATGCATTCACAAAATATAATTACTATTTCAGGAGTAAACATCTAATTGTAAAGTATTTTTTTTAACTAGGCTGCTAAATGGATTTTAGATTTTATGTTGTGTTTTATTTGTCCACTTTTTGCTTTCAATATTAAAATCTTAAATCTGGAAGGAAAGCTTTATAAAAACAAATAGGTGGTAAATAAAACTTCTCAAAGCTCCATGAACTATTGGTTGGATATGAAAGATATTCATATGGTGAAGACGAAGAAGAAAATTGCCTCTATCGTTTTTCCAGGAATCTCTACCGATTCTGTATACTCAAGATATATCTTAAATATACAGAAATTTTATGTAAAAAAAAAAAAATAAAAACATTTCCACCACTGTGCTTACTATCCTCTTGAGAAGAGAACATTTCCCAGCTTCTGTGTGGCCCTGCCCTTCATGGTGGTGTTTTCCCATTAACAATTGAGAGCTATGTAAGCATTTTATTGAACCAAAAATATGACATCTTACCTTTGTGTTTCTGGATGTATGTTTTCTCCAACAAAATACAGCATGTATTTGTGTATTTGTGGTGTGTGTGTGTGTGTGTGTGTGTGTGTGTGTGTGTGTGTGTGTGTAAACCTGAATTAAAGAAAATGTTTGGACATAATCAACATTAACAAATAGCAAGGAAACTCTTGAATATCTCCTTTTCACTATCCACTAAGACTATAGTTACATAGAGCAGTTTCTGGCTTACAGGAAGCAACTAGGATCTAGCATTTGCAAATTGATTCTTTTTTTTTTTATTATTGATTTCTGGAATCATTCTTTTCATATTTTCCTCCTTGCTGAGACACCTCATTAGATTTTGAGAGCACATGCCTGTCATCTGGTCTCAGCTGAGTCAATTTCTTGGCTTGCTCCCTATTCACCAAAGACAATTAGTCTCCTTTTTTTTTTCCTTTGTCATTCTTATACCACTTTCCCTGTATTCCTATAGCAGGTTTCAATTAAAGTAAAATGTCCTAAAATTTTATAATGTATATTTCAACAAAAAATGGCTGCAGTTATATTTTTAAGTCACAAAGAATCCCTGCTGATTCATGTGAATGCTATCATGGGATCAGAAAGATTTTTCTAGAAATTCTTTGGATGCGGATAGTAGGTCAGGGCCAGCAAAATAGTGCAAGAGGAAAGGCCACTTGCCACTTAAAGGTCGGAGTTTGATTCTCAGAATCCACATGGGAGGGTGAAAGAACTGCCTCGTGAAAGTTGTCTTCTGACCACAAAGTGTGCTATGCTGTACAACTACATCATCCCCCTGTGCACACACAAATAAATAAATATATAAATTCATATTTAATTAAGATACAAGCAGCTCAGTATTAATATTTGCATTAACCAAGATACATATACAAAACTCAAAACCAAAAGGCCCATTGGATTAGGTGTTTTGATTTTGGATGTGTTTGTTGGTTGTGTGTACTGTGTGTGTTTTCATATGCCCCTCCTCATCTAACTCCTAGAGGAGTCCTAAGAGGAGGTAAATAGGTCTTTAAATATTGAAGTTGATTGGCTTATAGCATAATTTATCTCATTTCAAGTTTATAATACAAGCCAGTTCCAAATTTCAATATCATATTATAATGAGTTGCTATTTTATTATTTACGATATCAAATATGGAATCATAAATTGGAGAATAGAAGATGACATCATCTTATTTTTAATAGATGCTCTACTCATGTCAGATTTCATGGATTTATAGCACATCTAAACATGTGATTACTTTTAAGAATGCAAGTAGTGTGCAAACTGAGAATGAAGGCAGAATGCAAAGCTCTTATAACTTGAAAAAATACCACACAACTAACTCCTAATTTTATAAATCAGGGACTATTGGGTATTTGTTTAGTTACAAAACATGTTCGGTAGCCTTAGGAAAAAAAATTCAGACTCTTAGTTACATACATTATAGATGAGAAGGAGAAACCTGTCTATAAATCAGGTTTTGAATTTTAGTATAATTGTGCTTTTCAAAGTAGATAATTAAATTGCTGTGTCTTTGGGGAAAGGTCAGCCCATTGGGATAGCACAGATTAATCTCTCTAGGGTATTTGCTCTTAATAACCATGAACCGTTGTTTCATAAGCTTGCAGGCTTGGCAAGAGTCCATCCAGCTGAAAATACTTTGAAAATGACGTGAATTCACTAAAGAAATACTCTAATAGTCTTATTTAATCACCAATTAACCTGCACATGCACCTTTTCGTTATCATGCCTGGTTACTCTGTGCTGTGATCAGATATCAACCTCCTGAGCTTCTTTGTACTTCCCTGTGTTTAGTGTGGTATCAGTGCCCTAAGCCACACAGTTACAGGGCATGAGATGGGAACTTGGGTTCAGAAAGAATAACGCTTCTCATTCGGTACATTACTTTTTTTTAAATATATGTCACCTGGTTTTATGGGTTTCTTTTATATTCTATGCTGTATCATTATAAAGGTTACTAAGTACACCTTTTGGTATAACTTGAATGAATCAGAATCATCTCTTTTGAGATATAAGGACATAATGATGAGTGGCCATACAAGTGAAAAAAAAAAGTCCTTTATTTAAAAATGTGTCTCATACCCTAAGTAAGGAAGTAAAAAGTAACGACAAAAGTCAATTTGATCTTAAATTACACAGCATGAATATTCACAAGTTGAGATTACCCAGAACCCAGCTTGAGTCACATTAAAAAAAAAATCAACTTCATGTTACAAGTAAAATATGTCAGTTTCTAGAAGAACAGCATTAACGGGTTTATACTGCCTTACAGTTATAGCATTTTGCAAAATTCTACAAACATAGTCTAAAATTACTAATAGAAGTTATGAATTACACTGGGAAAACTTTCTCATGTGGATATTATTAGTAGCTATTTCATCATTGTTTTTCAAATGTTAATTTTTTTGCTTAAAGTTAATCAGTCATTTTTGCTTGAAGTAGGGCCCTTTAAAAATGATACCCAGTTTCCTTCTTTGTCACTAGTGGCCATGTTTTCTAGTAATAATCTTGTCTTCAGGTCCCTGTGTCCTGACTCTAGAATATTGCTGCCTATCCTTCAAGATAATTCAACGAAGATAAGTTTGAACAATTTGGCTTCTTAAGAAAAATGTTCTTAGGACAATGAGACCCAACATTTGAAGGAATATATCACAAATATGTAGTCAACTTTCTTGAAGGAAAAAATACACAATTTTCTAACATATCTTATTTGGCAAGATTCATAACAATACTAAACAAATACTCATTTTCTAACATTGTATACTTGACTTAGATAACTTTGTTTGAGAAACTTTAAATAATTATCATAAATAATAGACATGTACTTATAACAATTGGATAGTCTAGGTGTTCAATGTAAGTGTGTCAAGAGATTTGGTGTTGGTTGTGGATTCAATTATGTTTCCGTATAGTAAAAGAGGTGGAGTAGCTCCCTGAGTTTTCGTTTATAAACACACTGAGATAACTCATGTGGGTTCTGCCCTCAGTATCAATTCACAAAGATTCTCCCTACTCCTACCTCACATAAATACTAGAAATATATATATATATACATATATATATATATGTGTATATATATATTTTGTGACATACAAAACCGTTGAAGAGGCTTTGAAGATTATACTTTAATAAGAAATTATTTTATTAATGTATCTTGATTTAATTATCTTTCCTAACCAAGATAGATTGCCAAATACTATGTTTCATAAACATTCCCATTAAAAGATGACCAGTTTTTAAATTATTATATAAATCTAAAATCCGTATTAATTACCTCATTTTTACCCATTACAACATCTGTTCTGAACCATTAAAACATCATTGGGACAAGGTACAGGTTAATATGTTTCTTATCAGGAGTTGTTTCAAATCATCAGATTTAATATTTAGCATATTAACATCATTAGTCATAGTATTTGGAAGGTACTTTTATCACCTGCTGACAGATTTTAGAGTGAACATTTATTACTTTTTGAATATGTATTATTGGTTTGTTGCCAGTCATAAACAAAATATTCTAAGTAAACCTGAGAGCAATTTAACATGAATTTATGCAACTAATAGCTACGAGCTGTGGCTGAAATAAATTGTTCAGTTGTAGTGTTATATTTAATTACTGGAATCCTACTGTTGACTGATATTTTCATGGCCTCTTAGAATTTATTTGTTTCTAAAATTAATTTAAAAATACCTTTATTGTACAGTTCAAAGTTATTAAAATCATACCAAGTTAATTTTCTTTAATTGAGTAAGTATCTAAATAAACTATTAACTAGATTCATAAATCATACAGTCATATAGTCAAGTATTACATGTATATTGATAAAATATATAATAAAACATGTGACTTTTGAGATGTGTTTATGCATTTTGTTTTTGCCTACTCAAATGTATTCGACTATAAAGAATTCCTACTTTTGTTCACAATTTATTTAATGATCTATTTTGTAAAATTTAGTCTAATCTATAATTTCTAAAGAACATGGTAAAATGTTACTACAACGAAAGCCTGTTAGAATCTGAAATGGATTGTATTTCTCAGCTAGATCATTTAATACTAATTCCTTAAGATTTCTCACCCTGTTCCAGATCATTTGTTGCTTGTACCATTAATGAACATATAGCCTAGAGTGTTATTGTTTCAGATGTCTTTTCATTTACAGACCCACCAATTATTTGTTCGTTGTCATATTCAAAATTCATTTATTACCAAAGAAACAACAATCTATCTTTGATTATGCCATCAACAGAGACTTACAGAAATTTTTTATTCTTAGCAGAGCCTTCCTTAAAGCAATTCCCCTCAAACTACTAAACTGAGGAATTAATTCATGACTCTGTCTGCTGTGGCTGTCCCTGGCAGATTACTTGAGTAAGATAAAGTTAAATATAAACTACATTCTTTTTCCTCTGTCTTTGGCTTGCAATCCATCAAGAAGCTTGACGACCTTCTCCTAAGTCATCATTCTGATCAAACTTTGTCACTTGCACATGAAATTCTAGCTGCTTTTTTCATGAATTATATGAGAGGGGAGAGAAACAAAAGGAGGGAGAGGGAGTGAAGGCACATATAGCTTTCCAGAACAGAGACATTTTTATATGAAGTATAGCTAGCATCTTACCTAGGTAGGACTACCTTAGAAATAGAACATTTGAATTGGGTTTTTTTTCATCCTGGCGTTTATATTTGCATGTATGACACTCACTCAGCCCTCTCTGTCTGATCTACCCTTGCCCAGTTGCTTTAAGAAACTGAGATAGAAATGATGAAAGTTTCAAATAATTTTATGGGTCAGATCTTTATATTCCCAAAGAAACTCAGCTACAATCTTGATTACTTAACCAGTATTAGCATTTTTTTTTCAAAAGTAGTATCAGTTTTTTTCAAAAGTAGTATCAACAATGGCCATAGTATATGATTTATAGAAATAAATGCATGACCTCAAGCCCTCCATGTAGCTGAGGATAACCTTGCATATCTCTGTCTCCTTCCTCTATCTCTTATTGCTGGGATTACAGTGTTTCACTAAGGCATTGATGTGGTAGTGATAATCAAACCCCAGGTTTCTTGAATGCTTTATAACTCCTATGGACTGAGCTATAGTCCTAATTTTAATCCCTTTATCTTTAACAATAAAACTCTGATATCACTATCTTAGTTTCTGTTCTGTTGTTACAATAAAATCTGACAAGAGCAACTTAAGGGAGTGAGTTTATTTTAACTCCATAGTTAAAAGTACAGTCCATCATAGCAGAGGAGTCAGGGCAGCAGTATCTGTGTCAACCATAAGCCTTTGAGAGTAGGTACCACAGAATCCCACACTTTAGCTGTTCACAAGTGGCAAAAATTGGTGGGAAAAGCCATATTGATTTTGGCACATTGCCACAAGTGACTTTCCTGTGAACTATTATCACAAATGATGAGGCTTAAGGTATTGAGGTGGCCAGTGACTAAGACTTTACACTTGAAATATAATGGCAAGTGCAGACTTGTCTCTTGAGGGATACTATAGAAACAGGTTTGTTTATCTCTCCCCCCCCCAGTGGAAACATGGCATTTACTTTGGGGTCATCTACATCTCTTATCCCCACTCCACCCCATCTTGTGGCTGCTCTAGTGACACGGAGTGGTATCTTGATTTTCCTCTGTTAGCTAGTTAACATCTTTGGGCTTAACAGTTTAATGGTTACTTGAATAACTCCATGGTATCCTGGAGCTACAGTTTTGACCTACTCCTCTCTAATGACATGAATAAACAGTTGACAAATTGGTTACTTTTCTGGTGTCGTGACAAAATACCATGAGCCCAAGCAACTTAAGGAAGAAAACTTATTTGAGTGTATGGTTCCAGGAGAACAGTACATAATCAGGGGAGGCATAGCAAGGAGCCATGGGATCTGGAAGCTGAGACATTCTTTCTTCCACACCTGATGTCAAAGAAAATGGGAAGTAGGAGTTTGGCGATAACTTCTCCAAGCCCACACCCAGTACTATACTTCCTTCCTCCGATAAGGCTTTGCTTTTCTAAAAGCTGTACAACTTCCCCAAGAGCACCACTAACTTAGGACCAAGTATTCAAATGCATAGGTATAAGGAAAACTTATCTCATTCAAACTATCAGAGTTGCTAAAAGGCAAGCCCATCAAGGATGGAAGATAAATTCCTTTTCAAAGAATCACAGTTTTCACTCTCTCCATTTTCTACCTTCCGGTTTCCTCTCAGTTGAGTGATTCTTGGCTTTCATTGTGGTCCCTGATCCTTTATCAATCACTATTTTTCTTTCTTCACATACTGGGGTATAGTACTAATCCTGAAACTGTAGCTCTTCCAGAAGTGTTACCTATACTGAATTGGATTCTGTCATCTACATGGGTTAGCTGTAATTTGTGACTTTTCCTGTTTAACTACCATAGGCTCACTCATTCCCTTGCACTGAGTTTGGAGACACTATCATAGCTGAAGCCTCTCCTGTTCTGCTTTCCAGAACAGGAAAGTTGATATATAAACCCCATATGTATGGCATGGTATTACTGTAGCCAAGGGCAGAGAGAGCAGTACCTGGAGCCCAACCATCTGTCCATTCATGTTGCACTCAATTCTTATTCTGTCTTGCCCAGTAGGTAATCTAGTTTTTACTTTCTTCATATACTCTTGTTCCAAATCCTTGTTTCTCAATTTAAAAAAGAAGGCTCTCCTGCTTTTTAAAGGAGTAATATTTGAGTGACTGGTCCCCTTTGATTCTGGAATCTACACACAAGAGCACATTTTACCAGTATCTTCCCACTGTTTACACTGTTCATGTCTTTTCAAGGTGCTGACTATCTCTTATGTTCTTCTTTCTATTCACTTCTTCAGCTTTGCTCTCTCCAAAAGTAAACGCCATTTTTCCATTGGGGGAAAAAACATAAAATTGTTTCCATGGTATTCACTTGTCATTTATATTTCAAGTGTGAAGTCTTAGTCCCTGGCTACCTTAATACCTTAAGCCTCACCATTTGTGGTAACAGCTCACAGGAAAGCCACTTGTGACAGTGTGCCAAAATCAATATGGCATTCCCCTCCAATTTTTCCCACTTGTGAACAGCTAAGGTATGGGATGCTGTGATACCTTCTCTCAACGGCTTATGGTTAACACAGCTTTCATGCTCCTGACATCCTGGATTTAATGTTGGGTACTGTGTCCCTCCCTCTTTTGCTATTGTTGATTTTTTTCTCTTCCCACACTTTTGCTGTATTTCTTCCATATTGTTCTTCTCTTCATAGGAGTTACTGCCTAGCCACAGTACTTTAAACACCTATGTTAATAATCTCTCTCTAAAAACAGAACAGTTATTTATTCAATCAAAAGAACTCATTTAAATGCAAGAAGAAATCAACTCAAGATTTAGAATAAGATACAAGTTTCCTCATTGTGGTCATTACATTTTTTTTTCTGTGTGTTCAAATAAATGACTTTTACAAATATAATGTCCTGCATGCATGCACACACACACACACACACACACACACACACACACATACACACACACACACACACACACACACACATATATATATATATATATATATATATATATATATATATATATAAAACAATGTATACCCAGGTAAATGTAAATTATATTTTACTACAATCTCCATGTACCTTACCAACCTATGATATAATCTGTCATATTGGCAACAGTGAAATAGCCATGTATTAATATATGTGTCTACATTTTGTATCCTTAACTTGTTGTCTCTGCCCTGTCTTTTGTAACTTAACTACTTCTGAGAGCTATGTTACTTTCAGCTCATTTGGAGCTCTTTGTAATTTACAGAAACTCAGCATATACCATAGTCTTTTCCTCTACATCTCACAATTCTTGTATCATAGCTATTTCTGTTTATAGTTTCTAATGCAGAAGTCCAAGAAATTGCTTCACTGTAGTTTTCTGTGTCTCAGTTTTAAATCTCCAGCTATAAAAGTTAAATGTGTAAATTCCTACTTTAATGAAATGATGCCCCACTGGTTCTTATTTTACTTACTGCATGGGATTAAACTATCGGTATTTCATGCTCACTGAATCAAATGTGGTCCTATCTATTCAATACACCCATTCTACATAACAGGTTTCAGATGTAACTTCAGAGTTTTAAATTTCTTCTGGATGTTTTCAAAACCTAAAGCTATAGCCTTTTGCTATGACACCAAGATGCAAATTTGTTCCATCTGTCTTACAGATACCTACAATTTTCTGGGAAAAGTTCTGCTTCTGTATCAAGAATTCTGCATAGTCCACTGCATAGTCCAGAGTCCACTTTGACCCATCTATTTTCAAGCATGTCTTGCAGGTTCACTCCTCCTGCCTGGGACAAAGCCAACCCATGGAGGGTCTTCCAGATAACACCAACACCTGCACCAGCTCCTGGGACTTTACCATTGGTACCACCTCTCCAGACTTAAGCGGAAACCTACCCAACAACTAGAATCTGCTTTTACAAGACATCCCACTGAAGGACAGCTCTGCTCTCCTGTCTCACTCATTCACCCTTGCCTCTTCTGTACTACCTGGACACTTCTCCATTCCCTTCATTCTGACAGTTATTACCCTTCCCATGGCAAGCCCCATTCACAGAACCAATGATAACAATCTATTTTTTCTCCTAGCAACCTGCCTTCACCTCCTCAAGGATCAGGTGCCCGAGGTCTGCAGGATCACAGCTAAAGGAATGCTCCTTCACTCAGACCACCTGCTGATCAGATCCCACTAGCTCCTGACTCTCCCTTTCCCTACACCATCCCTTGTCAGCAGGAAGAATCCAGAAATAAACCAATGTCCCTATACCCAAAGAATCTGGGTTGTTATAGTGGAAGATTCACCACAACCCCTGGTATCCATACACCCAAAGAGTCTGGAATGTTATGGTGGAAGTTCCACCCAAGCCCCCTCTCCATTTCTCTCCAAACCTTGTTGCATCTCAGAAAACTAGCCAAATGACAACACCTCCCCAAGAGATGCTCAAGACCACTCCTACAGGGTATTTAACTTGTCCCCCAGAAAACAGACTCCTGGTTTTCTGGTCTGTTTTTCCCATCTCCTCTCTTGGGGGATTGGAAGGCCATCTGGAAGTACTGTATACATTAACCATGGGTTTTTTCTAATTTGCTTTGATTTGGTCTAATTTGGATTGCTGTATCAGCAGAAAGACTTATCCGGGTATGTAAACTTTTCACTAAGGTCTTAAAAGCACCTAAATTTCCACATAAATTGTTCTAAATGTATGTTTCAATCCTTCTCTTCCAACACACAGAACACCTTTGTTCTACAGATTTCATTGCTCAGCACTGGGTGGCAATTTCTTCACCTCTACCCTACAAATAGTGTGTGTTACTTATAGTGGAATGCAAGCCTCAGTATTATTAAGGATCTATGCTCCACACTGTTCCCATCTTCTTTTTCCTAGTTACATTTCTTTTCTACCACCACTAGGTATTGAAGCAAAAAAAAAAAAAAAAAAAAAAAAAGCTACTGCATTCTATTTTCTTTTCAACTAAATTGTCAAATTCTTGTTGTCAGATATGTTATTAAATAAAACTATTTATTGACAGATGGATAGTAGTCTTATACTTTAATTGCATATTTTTCCACACCTGAAAGATTATATATTCAGAGTGTTTGCTGGGTGCCAGATGCTATCCTAAATTCATTTAATCCTCCCAAACACACTTAGCAGTTGTTGTTATTAAATCCATTTAATAAATGAGAACTAAAGTTCAGAGAGGTTAAATCTCCAAGGTCATATAGCTAATCAAAACCAGATATGTTTGATTGCCAAACCTCATAATCCTCCCATAATACCTGGGAAATTCCAAACAATGGTGAAGTGATTTTTTTTAAAGGACAAGATTTTCAGTTGGTTTAACAAGATGTCCTGAATTTATGGATAAATATTCTACTGACTTTGAATCTATGTTTTGGAAATAAGTGTGTTTTGTTGGCCATTTTTTCCTCAGTATTAAGTTTTCTGATCTTTTCGTGCCCTTCCCCCAAATACTAGAGGAACATTTGAAGTTCTTCATATTGCAAGAGTTATTGATGATATTTCTTTTGTTATGTGGTGATGAAACTGTACTAACATATGACTGATAATGAGAAATTGTCAAAATGCACTAGAGAAATCCCATGGCATAATGACAAGCACCAGCATATAAAAACTGAAACATATTAAAAATCTGCTTTTGTTGGGTAGATGCTGTAAATAAATTGTGAGCACTTCAGTAGTATGTCTTTTCTGACCTGCTGCATTTCCAACCTGGGCCAGTTCACCCCTCCTTAGGCAACCTGGTGGTCCCCAGCTCCCCAGGAGGTTACCATATTGATGCTGAAGTTAATGGGGACACCTGATCAGCATAATACACTACAGCCCAGAACTCCTGGATTCAAGAGTTCCTCCTGTCTCAGCCTCCCAAGTAGCTGGGATTACAGGTGTGTGCCACAGTGCTTGTGATATGTCTTCTTAAAGGCCAATATTTGCAATGTTTAGCTTAAACAGAATGTTATAAAAATAACAAATTAGATTAAGCTCCCAAAGCACTATACATGATTCTTTGACTATATTCTGTTCAAGTCAAACATACTCTCTTTTTTTACTGCATTAAGAAATATCTGAAAATTTCACAGGACAAAATGAAATGGAACATATTGGTCAAATAACAGGGTTTTTTTTGTTTGTTTGTTTGTTTTGGTCTTATTGAATTAAAAAAATCCCCCGTCTCAGCCTCTTGTGTGCTAGAATTTGAGGCATGTCCTGACATTCATGGCACAATTTGCAGTATTTATTTAACACTAATTAGAAATAGCACTGAGGGGAAATCCACAACATTAAGCTTTTAAAACTAGAACTATTTTGGTCATGGACTTATTAAACAGAATGTCCCTGAATCGGATTATAGCAATATGTGAGAACTTTTAACTCCACCCTGCTGACTGGAAATAAAATGGATGAACAAAAGAGCTAACTCTGCCCTAGGTTTTACTTGGCTGAGAATCGGCAAGAGGCTTACTTCCATAGGTTGGTGTCTGAATACAGTGACATCAGAAAGTTATAAAAGCAGCATTTCTCTTTTGTTCTTTCACTGTGTATCTCCTATCACCATTAAATCAGCTGCAAGTCTTTGGCTCTAATGAAGAGTCTGAAGAGGCTAGCTTGAAAGAAGCCGGTTTTGTTTGGAAGCCTCCCAGATCTGAGGGACTAGTCCGGGGAAATGTCACACCTGTAATATTGGGTGCCTAAGCACCTCAGGAAATTGCCAGTTGTATTTTGTTGCCAGTGACAGACACATGGAGCTGTTGACATCCATCCGTTTGGATGCAGAAGAATATCTTTTGTTTTATGTTTATTTTTTCTATTTATTTTTTTTTTTTTATTTTTTTCGTCAAAATGAGAAGAAAGTCCCAAGTCGCAAAACGAACACCAATCTCACTGACTAGGGGTGTTTGAGGCAAATAAGTCCTTTCTCTATGACAACACAGAAAGAAGAAACATGACAGAGTTAACAAAAAGACCCATCTTTCTGTCAGCAGTCTTACTTTAGTTCCGCTGAGATCCATTAGCAGCTGTGAAGTGTGAAAATTAGGAGCGAAAGCACAGATGATATTTTAAGGCTGAGAATGCAATCAGCTTTCACATTCCCTTATCACATTCGCCACTTTCCCCCATCCAACATGTGATCTGTACGATTTATTTTTTCTTAGTGATTGCTCAACAGATTCAAATATTGCCCCAGAAGTCCACAAAGCGAACTGACCTGAGACAGAGTGATAGCATCAAGGACCGGATTCCCTGGAGAATCAAGGAGACAGGGAATGGAGCAGATGTTTTCCATCAACCATCAACAACTGATGTTAGCACGCTACCGTTACTCCCTTCCTAACCACATGCTCTAGGCCCTAATCATGTACTCCCTTCTTCCACTTTCATAGACGCAGCAGCATGTCATACTTCAAAGCTCGTCTGGTTGACACAGCTTGCTTCAGCTGTTCACATTGCAAATTGTTCTCTGAAACCGACCACACATCAGTTCTCTGCAAAGTGACTAAAAGGAGCTATGCATTCTCCCTGACGACTGCATTCCTGCGTGGGGATCTAGACACGTGGCACACATTTGTTTGCACACTTGAGGCCCCTGTGACGTATGGGTTATTTTTCCATTGCTACATGCGTTAAAGCGAAATCACTTCAGGAAAGTTTGAGAGCATCCCATCAAATTCCTTTCTGGACCTTTTCACACAATATAAACAGCAGAGACACTGGGGATTACTATACAGGGTGTGAAACAACCCAGTACTTATTTGCTGGTGTCATTTTGTCTGAGCTGACCACTTTTCTGGCTATGTTCATTTATGTCTCCTTGGAAGTCTACTCAGTTTATGGACCACAGTTTTGAGTGTCTGCTCCACTAAATGTGATCGGTAGGTTTGTAGCAACAGTACTTGATGGGCTAAAGACTGCCACAGAGGGTCATGTCCTAGACTCAGCCTGGCTACACCTCCATCCCACAGCCTCAACAAATTCCCGTTAATACTTTGGTCCATTATCTACCGTGACAGATCTAAAGTATCCAAAGACCCAATTAAGTTTTTAAATCCCATTTTCTCTACATTAATGCTTGGCAATCAATGCTCAAAATCAGCACAGTCGCAATCTCGGCGGCTTTCTAAATGATTACAAATACCTTTCACAGACAGTCCAGGGGGCTAGTTTTCTCTGCTCTTCTAAAGAGAAATTTTCTCATGAAAAATGACCCATTTCCCATAATCTGCTCACTTGCTCAATCCTTCTACTTGGATTAATCAAGTCCTGGATACTATAGCATACATTTCCTGGTTGTTATTTTGCACTTTAGTTGGTTTGCCGGGTTTCCTTTCTCCTACCCAACTGTCCTGCATCACAGTAAGGGAACAGATAAACTACCACTGTGTGTTTGTGTATCCATGTGTGAATTTCCATATGCAACAGCCTGGTTTCCTTGAAACAGTGAAACTGTCTCTTTCAGTGATGCTCTTGTCCTTGACCACAGAGTCTATTTTACTCAGCAACACTGCAATCAAGTGAAGGATGGGCTATTTGGTGCTGAGACATAGAGAAAAAATGCTGGAATCTTTTCCTAGGAAGCTCTCCACTGGGCTCCCGGGTCTTCTGTCTTCCGACCTTTGTCATACATAACAAAGGGGAATCTACTATGTTGATTCAGCAAGCACAGCTCAGATTTAGACTGGTTTGTCACAGGAGACAATGAGTGATCCATTATCTGGCAGTAACTGAGCACAAATGAAGTGCAATAATATACAGATATATAAGGCTGTGGGTAAGGTTTCGGTGTGTGTCTTAGACTGAGAATAATGGTTTGAGTAGATTCTATATTGGACTTTAAACACGAATAGGTATTTTCTGTCTGAAATTGAAATTTCTCCTTGCAGAAATACAAAGGATCATTTGATATACCGACCTTACACACTGCCATGCTGCTAATAACTCTTAAGTCTAGTAATTCCTTTTAGAGTCTATGGTACTATGTACATATGCAATTGTGCTGTCTGTGAGAAGACAGTGTTGTGATTGATTGTTTCCAGTCTGCATATCTGCATTTTCTTTTGTTGTCTTACTGCATTGTCTCCTGCTTCCAGTGTGTTAATGAGGAGAATTGGGGAGAGCAGGCATCCCCATCTTTCTCCCCATTTGGAAGTATATGCTGACACCAGGTCTTTTAGAGAAGTACTTTGTCAGGCTGAAGTCTGCTGTTTTAGTCCTAGTCAAGAAGAGATCAGTAGTGAAAAAAACAATGTTCTCAAATGCTTCCCTACATTTGTTTAAATAATTCTATCCACATGCTTGCTTGTTTGTATCCTCCCTCCCTTAATCCCTCCCTCCCTCCCTCTCTCTCTCTCCTTCCCTCCCTCCTTCCTTCCCTTCCTCCCTTCTTTCTTTCCTTCCTTCTTTCCTTCCTTCCTTCCTTCCTTCCATTCTCTTGACAAAATCTTGTGTTATTGTCATACTATCTTAGAACTCATAGGCTCAAATCAAGTGATCTTTTCTATCCAGCACCCAAATCAGCTAGAAGTCTGTGTTAACACACTTGTTTAATACTTGGAATATCTGAATAAACTAGGTTTTTCTTGTCTATTCTTTTGCAGTGTTGTTCTTCAAAGCAAAGGTGTCTTGTATACCAGGCAAACGATACACCATTAAGCTTCCTCCACACTTGGAATGGCTTCCTTTCTAATCAAGAAGTTGCTGAAATGAGTCCTCTACTTTGTTGGAAACTTGGTTTGTGTTAGGAGTCACAAAGGCAGATGGTAACTAGGTGAGAGAATAAAGCTAGAATTCAAGGTTGCATTAGCACTGGGTTACTTTCCCAACCCTATCTGAGGTTTGACTCAGTTATTTCTAAAAGAGAAACTATTAGGGATAAAAAAGTGTTTGCTGCAGGTGGCTGTGACCTGACCTGTTCAAGTCCACTTTATCCAGTTCTAGTGAAATGCAGACTTTGAACTTCTTTAGTCTAACAGGGATGAGTTGGTTCTGGGAGAGAGGGTGGGGTACTGTGATGTAGTGAATGAATTTTAAAGAAGAGACAACCATACATTTGTGGGATTCCGGGGCAAATGCTGTTGCATGAGTGCTTGCCCCTACCAAGTGCCTAAGTTGAAACCTAAACACCAGGTAATACAATTAGGAGGTAGGAAACTTTGTGAAAGATGAGATATATAAACATTTGGGTGTCACCACTGAATAATTCTGAATGCAATCATGTGAGTCTGCTGTGCCAATACATGTAAACATAACGACTACTATGTGCAAATCTGTGGGGTGTAAGGGGAGATAAAGAAGATAACTAACAAAAAAAATAGGAGGTAAGCTTTTGAGAAAGAATAAATAATGTGCCAGAACCCTTACAATTTTCATCAAAAGCTGTCCTTTTATTTCCTTTATGCAAACACTGAGCCAGAGAGTCTTGGCTTATGAGTGTGTGTGTGTGTGTGTGTGTGTGTGTGTGTGTGTGTGTGTGTGTATGTGTGTTTACAATTTGGAACTTCCCAATTTCCAGTCTGTATGAAATAAAAGTCTACTCTTCATAACCATTACAATATCTTGGCCCATTGTCAAGAGACTAAAACAGTTTCTCTTTTCTTCAGTGTTTTGGAAGAACTTGAGAATATTGGCATTCATTTTCCTTTAAATGTTTGGTGGTATGTTTCAGTAAAATCATCAGGTCCTTTTGAGAGACATTTTTATTCCTTACTCATTCCTCTTTGAACTTATTTTTTCATTCGATGTTTGGATTTCATAACAATAAAATAGATTCATTTTTTTCTAAGAATTTATCCATTTCTTGTGTGTACAGTCCTGTGAGACCAATGCAATGATTCCTTTTTCACTTAGCATTTTTTGTTAACTTTCTCTATTTTTCTAAGTTCCTCTCAAAGTTCTCCAGTTTGTTTTCTTATTTAAAATCAAAACATGAATTGACTTGGTCGCATGCATTTTTTTTCTCTTATTTTGCCAGAATCTAGCACATATACTTCTTATTATTATTAACCTTCTTTTTTGCTAACTTCAGGTTCAGTTTGTTATTAATTCACTGGCTGTTATTGACACAACCAATCTAATATTTAATAACACCAAAAATAAAATAATTAAAATAAATCTACCCAAAGAGATAAAATATTCACATTCTGAAATATATAAAACACCCAAATGAAAACCGAATACCAAAGAAAGGAAAATATCATTTTAATACACTGAAAAAACAAAATTATTAAAATATACCAAATATCTAATCTATAGAATAAAGAACAATCCTTCCGTTGATTGCAATGGTACTTTTGACAGGAGAAAAAAATTAAGTTCACATTCTAAAAGATCCCAAACTGTCAAAGCAATTTGAGCAAGACAAAAGCTGGAAACTTCTTATTTCCTGATTTTACAGTACAATGAAGAGTAAAAATATTCACATACTATTATATCGACATCAAGACAGTCGTAAGTCAAATAAGACAAAGTAGACAGTCAAGAATCCACACAGAGTTGGTTGGTTTTGTTCAAGGTGCCAAAAACCTGCAATGGGTTAGAATAGTCTCTTGAGGTAGTGTTGGAAAATAAAATTTCCACATACACAAAAATGGTATTTGATATGTCCTACTATATACAAAATAAATTAGTAAATGGACTAAAGTTAAAACTTAAGACATGAAACCACAACATAGAGAAAAAGTATATCTAGGAAGTGGCGTGGTGAATAAGTTTTTGGATATGACTCCCAAACCCCAGTCAACAAAAGCAAAAAATTAGAAAAAGGGAGTACAGTAGGCTAAACTATCTATAAAGAAGAACAGCTAACTGCTGTGGGATAATCCCTTTGATCACGGTGAAGATTTGTCACTGTAGTTGCTTTGATAAACAAGCTGACTGTCCAATAGCTGAACAGAATATGGTTAAGCAGGAGAGCCA
The DNA here is from genome assembly GCF_943737965.1 of Phodopus roborovskii. NCBI lineage: Eukaryota > Metazoa > Chordata > Mammalia > Rodentia > Cricetidae > Phodopus > Phodopus roborovskii. The sequence goes on along the minus strand of NW_026126470.1, from coordinate 14,161,582 downwards.
AACTGAGAATGTTGGGAAGGAGAAGGGCAGACCCAGGGGTCACCAGCCATATGAAGATTGAGTTAGACACAGGCCTCATAACAGCACATAGATTAATAGAAATGGGTTACATTTTAGGAGCTACTTAGTAATAAGCCTCAGCTATCAGCTGAGCATTTATAATTAATACAAGCCTTAGTGTGTTTATTTGGAAGCTGCTTGCAGGATACAAACTTCAGTCTACAACTAACAAAATGAACAAATGACTGATGGGATAGGATAAAATTTTTTCAAACTATGTATCCACTAAGGGATTAATCCAATAGAATTAATTTAACTTAAAGACTGACAACCTAAATATATTTTGTTTGTTTGTTTGTTTTTAGAAGAAGAAGGACAAGAACAAGAATAGAAAGAAATAGAAATATTCCACAGGTATATGAAAGCATGCTACATTACTACATGTCTGAGAAATGCATAACAGTGCCTAGAATCTGCTAGAACGACCCATATAAGTAATAATAGAAAAATAGGCACCCACCCAAAGATACAGAGAAAGGTGATCTCTTATGAGTTTCTACAAGGATAATATATTAGTGAAAACACCTTGAAAAGTATAGCAATTTCTCAAAAAATTTAAGTTAGAACTACCATATGATCATCAGGCATGTTAGCTCATGCTTATCACAGAGTCTGAGGCAGAAAGATTTTCTCAATTTGGAGGTTAAGCTGAGCTTCATAGTACATTTTAAGACAACACAGGCTATAGAACAAGACCCTGTATTGAAGAAAATAAAAGCAAAAGATTCCATTGTGATTTTCCCCCTAAAACTTATGAGTTTACTACCAAATATATATCATCACTCACTCCGTGCAAACTGACTTTTGGGGATTATGTTCAAAAGAAAGAAAATCAGATTGGTGACTACTCTACTTATCAACAGAGAGCCTCACCCAGTAACTGATGGGAGCTGATGCAGATTCACAACCAAGTACTAGGCTGAGCTCCTGTGGAAGAGCTCCAGTTGAAGAGAGGATGGAGGGATTGTACAAGCAAGGAAGTCAAGGTCATGATGGGAAACTCACAGAGACAGTTGACCTGAGCTTGTGAGAGCTCACAAACTATGGCCTAACAGCTGAGGAGCCTGCATAGGACAGAAATAGGCCCTCTGTATGTGGGTGGCAGTTGTGCAGCTTGGTCCGTTTATAGAGCCCCTAGCAGTGGAATCAAAACTTGTCCATGGTGGATGAGCTGGCTTTTTGGAACCTACTCCTCACGCTTGGATGCCTGGCCTAGCCTTGATGCAGTGGGGAAGAGCTTGGTCCCGCCTCAGCTTGATAAACTAGGCTTTGTTGACTGCCATGGAAGGCCTGTCCCCCCTTTCTGAATGGAGTAGGAGTGTCTGGGGGAGGGGTAGGTGAGAGATGGGGGTAGGGAATAGGAAGAGAGGAGGGGAGGAACTGTGATTGCTATGCAAAGTAAATGGAAAAAAAAATAAGAAAAAGGGAAGGAAACCAGATTTCAATATTGCCTGTAGTAACCAAAGCATGAATTAAAGTAGAGTATCTATTGAGAAATGAATGTATGACAAAATGAAGCAGGAATGGGGACATTTTGGAGGCCATTTTGGAGCTTGCACTGCTCTTGCAAAGGACCAGTGTTTAGAGTTTTATTCCTAATACTATTGTGGACATCTCATGATAGTCTTTAACTCCAGTTCTAGAGAAAACATAATTCTGGCCCCCATAGTCACCTGCACCTATAAACACACACACACACACACACACACACACACACACACACACTTACTTACTTACTTAAAATTAAATCTTTAAAGCAAATGAAGCAGGGGCTAGAGATATGGCTCTGTGTTCCAGAGGACCTGAGTTTGGTTTTCAGCATCCATGTACTGGAATTTATAATAACTGCCTGCAATCTCTCTCTCTCTCTCTCTCTCTCTCTCTCCCTCTCTACCCCCTCTCTCTCACACACACAAGAAAAAGAGAGAGATGAATAAACAAGTAAACATGAAAACAAATCTTTAAGAAAAAAGTTTATTACTATGTGGTATAACATGAACAAATGGAAAACCTGAAAAGCTATCGCACTAAATAAAAAATCCCAGAAAATAAAAACTTTATGGTGGGAAATAAAAAGTTGAACTCACAGCAGGGGATAGAATGGCAATTGACATGGACTTGAAGTGAAGGAAATTGGTGATGTTGATTCATACAAAGTTTCAGTCATACAGAACGAAAAGGTTCTGTACCAACATAGAGGATTCTACCTATATTTAATCATACTTACTTTTTGAAGGGGTATATGCTGATAAGTTCATCAAAATTCAAAAATGCTATAAGTAAAAAATTTCACACTCTGAACTGCTGAGCAATACAGTGGACCAGGGAGGTTTTGTTGATAATGTGTCCTCATAGAGAAACGGTGATTATACAGAGTAAGTATTGGACCATATGTATCTAGTGGGGTGATTGATTTCAATGTTCAGTGTATGCTTTCTGCCATACCCAGGCCAATTTTGAACCATCAAAGTAAATACCTGTCTATATAGATATACATTTCAAATTCTCCTAGATCATTGGTAAAATTTGCTGATGCTATAACTTAATACCCTGACTATATAAATATGCACACAGATGGCTGCGATAGAAGGAGATGAGACTGTTGATTCATTTGATTATGGTATTTTTACCATGTGTGGTAATTACAAAATATAGAGTTGTATACTTCAAATGTGAATAACTCTTGTGTTGATTGTACTTATGTAAACTTAGGAAAAGGAAAAAATGAAGGAAGGTAAGGAAAAATTATAAACAGGAGAATCAAGAGAGGAGCAACTTTCTTCAGTCATTAGGAAAGAAACATCATCTTGTTCCAAACTTTCTCAGTGAAGAGTAAGGCAGAAGAATACACTCGGGATCCCTATTTTTATGAAATATATACATTCAATTCCAAACATTGGCATGAACACCCTTTAATTCAATAATATATGTGTTCCTTTGGGAAAAGTTTACATTCTTGTATAAATGAAGAGTAATTTTAAAATCAATATGGAATCTGAAATGCATTTATTTTATTTCTTGCCTTTTTGCCAGCAAACTTCTGAGAGTGTTTATATAAGAGGAATGTATTTCAATTTGTCTTACAAATTAGATTATGTCTTTTCTTGCTTTTTAATACTTTACTGTTACTCATTAGAATATGGCACTGTTACAAAGTATCTTCTTTTTGGTTCTTCTTGAGCAAGAGCTTAAAATATCTTTAGAGATTCTAAGTTCAGGACGAGTTGCTTTGGGCTGTATTATTACTGGCTCACTTCAAGTTCTCTGCTTAACCAGCCAAGTCTTTGATTTCAATTGGGATATTGGCCACTCTGGATCCCATTATTTTGCTGTATCATTTGTATCAATTCCTTAGCTCTCAAGGCTGTTTGTACTAAATGCACTGGAGGCATAGAAATCTTCAGCAACTTCAAGTGAGGTAGAGTTAATTTACAAGGCTGGACTGTCCCTGTTATTCCCACTGTAATTGCTGCTGATTATTTTTATGTTGTAATGAAGCAATAATGATCAAAATACAAGACATTTCTTAGGGATTCATGACTGGCTGGCTTTGCCTCGGGTCATTAACCCTGTCATTAATTCCCCTGAAAATGCATTGTGTTAAGGTCATTATTGTTAATAACAGGCTGCATGAAAACATTTGCACACACTCTAGAGTAAACTGTTGATTATTTTCTGCTTGTACAACTTTTGTGATTGAAAAACTTGAGTAGGAAAAGTGATAAAGAGAAGAAAATGAATTATTGTTCAGCAGAGGAGGATGAAATATAGTTAATGCATGCAATGTATCATGTTACATTTGACACATGTATGTAGATATTTATCTATGTAAATGTATATGAACACATTAGTAGACGTCTTATATTTTTTAGCAGTAGATCACACACACAAATACATTCTCCTAACTTATGAAAACATGCAGTATTAGTTTAAGATTTCATAGCTGCTTTCTTAATTATGAGAAAATACTGAACAAATGTACTATTTTCCTTCTGTTATATACTAGGTCCTTTCTAATACCACAGGGAGAATGAATGTGCATAAAATTTTCTTTGAGGGCTAGAGAGATGGACCATCTTTTAAAACTATTTGCTGCTCTTATAGAGGATGTGGCTTCTAGTCTTAGCATGTACATGGTGGCTCATAACGACTCATTTCTCCCATTTCATGGAATCTGATATCCTCCTCTGGCCTCTGAGGGAAACAAGAATGCATATACACTCATGCAGGGGAAACATATACATAAAATAAAAGATCTAAAGTGTTTTGTGTTTTTGTTGAAGAGAATTTCCCTATTCAGTTACTAACCAAAATTTCTAAATTTCCTCTTGTAGCCATAATCACTTAATTAGGATGACATGGGCAAAATGTTATTATCACACTCACAAAACAGCTCCTCTTCTAAATAACATCTGCATGAGTCCATGAGCAAGAATAACTTGAGCTTCAAAACTATTCTACGAATGTTAACTCTGTTCCCCTCCCCCACCTGTCACTTAGTAACCTAGACTCCCCCTTAATGTTTCAAGGGTCACTCAGCAACCAGTGGATACTGACTGAAGCTCCTGAAAAGAGCAACCATGCCCCATAGGAAAGAGAATATGGGCAAGGAGACAACTAAGTGTCAAATTGGAATTGGAGATAACCCAGAAGCCCCATCATTCCTCTCCGTCTGTGGAAATACCATACCATTGGTCTGTGGCTGATCTCAGTCCCTTCTGAAGTTCAACTTGCAGAGAAACATAGTTCCCAACAATTAGGAAAACTGTATTTCAGAATATGAGGACTGCCATTGGCAACTACTATTTCATGGCTTTTGTTTTTTTTTTTTTTTTTTTTTGGTTTTTTTTTTCATCTTTATACGTCTATTTACATTTAAATAAACAAAGGGGGAAAGGATTGGCCAGTAAAAAGCTCCAAGTTTTGGACTGTGTGGTTGTAATGAACTTGGGGGGAGCCATGAGACTAAAACTGAAAATGTCAGGGACTATATACATGTAAATTATTAAAAAATTAGCAATACAGCAGCAGCTTGGAGAAGGTCTTTTTAACCCTAGAAAAGAAATAGTTCAATCTACGTTTCTCCGGGGTCAAATAGTAGAATGTAAATTAATAGAATGGTCTACTCTAATTTTTCAGATGAAAAGTCCAGCAAGTAATTTAGCTGAGATAAATCGGCTACAGAACATCAGGGATACAGTCTGAATTAAATAGTATTCTCCTGGTTTCACATGATTTCATCCCAGACAAACAATTACTATGATGCTTTTGAGGTTTGTTTGTTTTTTTAAATTTTTCACCCTGAAGAATCCCAGATGATGACATTTATTGGGTGTGGTAGTGGTGAAGTTCATGTAGCATCCTCTCCTGATGCAGGTTATTTAGGCAAACATTATCTCTACACGAGGCAACTTCCTGAAGGAAGCTAACATTTTAAGTGTCTGGGCATGGAACAATGCATATCACCTTCCATATCACATCTGAGCCTTGGCCAAATAGTCAAGGTATTAACAGCTTCGGGTTGACTTCTTGTGAGGAGAAGCCGCCAGCGTGCTGCCTTTAAACTCTAACTGCTGCTTCGCAGCAATCTTTCACTCTCCAGCCTCTGCATCTCCCCCCACCACACACACACACACACACACACACACACACACACACACATTTACTATGTCTGTCTCCGTAATTGTGTGAGTTAATGCTTTAGAATAATTTTCTTTACACACACTGTCAATTCGGGTTCCTGCAGCAGCCTGGCCAATATAGATGGGAACTAAAAATGGAAAAATAAAATTGTGTGAGCAATCAAATGTATGTTGAGAAAAATAATGATTTGAAGGGTATAGTCCCACCCTGAGCAGAAGATGGACTGTTCTCCAAAACTTCCAAAACAACATTTCATGGTTGCATGTATGGCTAATGGAAACACATAATGACATGTTCTCAATGCTTTCTTTTTCCACTGGGGGGGGGGGGAAGATTTTTTTTTAAAAAAATGCATTATATTCAAATACAATCTACTTTCTTTAAAAGCAACTCTTTTTCAGGAAAATACTTTCAGCAGAATATAGGTCAATGATTTTGTATATATGTATATTTTGAAAATGATAATTAGATAAACTTGGAAGCTGGTGAAATATATTCTTTGAGACAAAAATGGTACATAGCTCAGGGTGGTCTCAAACTCAGTACATATCCTCAAGTCTCTACCTGCCTCCTCTCCTGAGTGCTGAAATGATAGACAATAGCATGCTTAGAAATCTGTCTATCTTCTTTTAAAATTAATTTATTTGTGGAAACAGAAGGAAAACATTTTAATGACATATCTTCCCTGGAAAGCCTATATTATTTCAATTTTATCTAATTATGTACACAGGTGTACATACGCACACACACACACACACACACACACACATTCAGGTTCATATCATGCTACTTCATGTATACAGAGCTTCATTTTATATATTACTGTTTTTAAATATACCACCTACATATACACCATAAATAGTTCTGCATTTGCTTATTGTTTCTTCTTCATTCTGTTTCCATCTTAATATTAGTAAAGGTTTCTTTAAGAACAGAGCACTGTGGGTAAAAAGAATCAGATGGTAGTGTTCAGCACAGAGCCAGAAATCTTTATCGCTGAACTTGTAATCAAATCATTGAGAAAGGCAAGCACAGAGAATAGCAATTTGGCACACCACCAAGTTTGGGTTATGAACATGCCACCTTTTTTAAATAATGAACTTGGCAGCCAGAGAACCTTTTCTGCATAATTATGTTCGTACACCCTTTCTCCTGACAATGCACCTAGTAACCCATTAGCAACCTAAAACCTGAATAAAACTGAAAATATAACTATTTCATGCGATGAATACAAGTTAACAGCCCCATGATAATATTCCTTTTCCATTCAGAAACTTAGACAGCATCAGTGAAGCAATGATTAATTAATTAATTAATTAGTTTATTAATTAACCATGTGGACCACTGTTACTACACAGCATAAATAACATTTTTTTTTTGCTTTGAATAAACTTCCATTGCTACTTTGAAACCCTTGCTTCAATTCCTTGAATACAAAGGCAAGAACCTGGAATCAACCTACCCAGACAGACCCTGACACCAGTTACCAAATGGTACTAGCATCCTTTTTACCACGTCTTCATCCTCTATATGAGCAACAGTATATTACCATTTGATTGTATCTCTAATAATACACCGTTCTTTCAAATAGTGCAATGCATGTATGAATGAGACCCTTTAGAAAGAGGACAAAATGGAAGGAGACCAACGGCATTTCTTTCTTTCTTCCTTTCTTTCTTTCTTTCTTTCTTTCTTTCTTTCTTTCTTTCTTTTCAAAATGCTTCTGTGGGCACATTGCCCACAGAAAATGTGACTTAGTATTTAAGGGGCATGTCCTAACACCATATCACTCAGTGTCTGTGGGCAAAGACAGGAGAAAAGTGTTCCCATTTATAGAGAGTCCCCTTAAATACTGTGACCTGATGAGTTTCCTCTGAAATCTCTTTCATTGCAGGGGAATATTATTTTACTGGGTGTTACTTTTGTTTATGTTGCATTATTTAACTCTGTCAAACTGTGGTACTGTGCCTGTCTAAAACACCTGATGGTCTAATAAAGAGCTGAATGGCCAATAGTGAGACAAGAGAGGGGAGCAGGTGGGGTTGTCGGGTTTGTCAGAGGATAAACACTAGGAAGAGTCTGGGAAAGGGGGATCTGAGGATCTGGGAACTAGAAAGGAAGGAGGAGGAGTTCAGGGGCCAGCTACCCAACCACCCAGCTATGCAGAAATACAGCCAGACATAGAATAAGAAGGTAATAAAAGGTATATAGGAATAGAGAAAGATAAAATCCCAGAGGTCAAAGATAGATGAGATAATTAAGAAAAGCCAGTAAGAAACAAGCCAAGCTAAGGCCAGGCATTCACATCTAAGAATAAGCCTGTTATTTATTAGGGAGCTGAGTGGTGAACTCCTAAAAAAACCCAAAAGAGTAAAAACCATTCCTCTATATTTCACTGCAGAATTTTAAGAATGGAAGGTAGGAATGACATTCCTTTGGAATAGATACAGAGAACAGATGCTGGCAGATGGATTGCTCCCCTGTAATTATCTCACAGAATGGAAAGTTGCAGGTTTCATCCTCATTATTTTATTTTGTGTAGTGCCTTTTACAAGAGCTCAATTTGATAATTTTATCAGGAGCTATGGTAATTATCAATTAAAACTGAAGTATTATTCAAGATAATTGAGAAATGAAAATGTAATGTTATTTCTCAATGGTGCCAAGAGCAAAATTTGACAAAAATAGCATCATCAGTCTTTAGCTGAAGAGTCAAACTTCCTCTGAAAACAATTTTGCTAACTTATTCTTGTTTAATTTTTGTAATAATCTACATATATTACATGTATGGGGTTTTTGCCTGCATTTATGTCAGTGTACCATGTGAGATTAGAGTTCTAGATGGTTATGAGCCACCATGTTGCTGGGAACTGAACTTGGTTATTCTTCAAGAGCAGCCAGTATTCTTACCTTCTTGGTGATCTTTATAGCCCTCACAGCTTCATCCGTGCATTGTCATTCATTTTACAAGTTATCAAAACTATGAATAACAACTTGCCAGTGTTATGTTAATTTTCCTCTAGATTCATACCATGTAAGATAATACTAAAATGTATTTGAGATATACCATTTTACTATTTTAGACATTATTTAGTGGAAGAGTGTTTTTAAGTACAAGAGCTTGGAATAATTTTAGCAACGTGTTTGACAAAGTTACTGAAACATTAGCTGTGGAGATTCATGTGTGAGGCCATGTGTGTTTAATTGTCATGGTAAGGTATAGACTCAGGCAAACATGTTACTTCCTTTTCTTTCTTTCATGACAATAAGGGCTCTAGTACATGATAAAGACACTTAAGTTTCTACACCCTGATAAGCCTCTCCGATGATGCAGCAATACAAATCAGACCAAATCAAACCAAATTAGAAAAAGCTGACACATGTTTAATGGAAACAGCACTCCCAGATGGTCTTGAAGCCCCCTAGAGAGGAGCCTGGAAAGGGAGACAAAAAAAAAAAAAAAAAAAAAAAAACAGAAGTCTGGTTTCTGGGGGGTAGTTTAAATACCTTGTGGGAGTTATCTTGAGTATATCTTGGGAAAAGGTCATCATTTGGCCAGCTTTCTGAGATGCAGCAGGGTTTGCAGGGAGATGAGGGGGAGGACTTGGGTGGAACCTTCACCATAATATTCCAGACACTTTGGATATATATGGATGCTAGGGACTAGGGTGAAGCTTCTTCTTTAACAGGCACTATTGGTGTTGGGGAAATGAATGAATGAATGAATGAATGAATGAATGAATGATTAAGATAGAACTTGAAGTTGGCAGTAGGGATGAAGGGAGCCAACAAAACGAGCTGGAGTCAAGGATGATGGACAGTTAGAGAATCCATGGCTCCTACTGCTTTTTGTTCCACATGGCTCCAGCCATTGTTCTGGAGATGCAGGAAGATGCAGGGAAGCAACAGGGCTTCTCAGATGATGCTTCTTTTGTTGTAGAAATCAACTGGCTTGGTGGCAGAACGACTATTCCAAAGTCACTGGAGGGGTGAGCAGCATTGTCCCCATTTCTGAGCCGTTCTCATTGAGAAGGCAGCACCTAGCTCTGCATACTTCCATCTGCATCCTGGCACAGCATGGTGAGACCAGCTCGTGGTGAAAGATGAGCAGAAACATTTCACCATTACAACTAGTAAAAAAGAAGAAAGAAAGAAAGAAAGAAAGGAAGGAAGGAAGGAAGGAAGGAAGGAAGGAAGGAAAGAAAGGAAGAAAGGAAGAAAGAAAAGAAAGAAGAAATGTTGCCTTGGAAACCTCCATGATGAGGCAGCCACAGTGGGCAACAGTGACAATTTGAGGGAGAGGACTTGAGGAAAGTTCCTAGTTCCACCTCTTAGCAAGTGTGTACCTCCAAGCATCTACCTAGCAACTCTGGACCTCTTCAGCAACGATGGGGAGGGGGATGCACTGACCTTGTAAGTTAATTAGTTTATACGCAGTTCCAAGTCCACGGAATAGAGCAGATCAGGATGTAAGGGCTGTTAGCATGATTGTTTTGTTTTTGTTTTTTTTTTTCTTTACCATTTGAATTTGTAGCAAGAAAGCTAGGTTTCAGTTGTAAAACTGAAGAGCATGTTAACAAACAGGAGTGGAACAAAGTATTTCCCAGCAGATCTCAGCATGTGACAGCGTCTTCCTGTGGTGTCCAGACACTGAAGTGGCTAAAAGTCTTTAGTTTTCAAGCAGAAATAATTTCAGTGGAAAAGAATCTCCTATTGTTGTCCATAATGAAGTGATTTCGGGACTTGGCCCCTCTACCTTTCTAGCTCCAGGGACCCTTCCTAAGAAAACTATGCCTTCTTTTCCTTCCCTCTGTTGGTGCTGCTGTGCCAGTGGCTGCCCAGGGAGAGTTCAGCCCTGATGTACAATCACTTTCAATCTGAGTGAAGGATGATGACACTTACCACCTAACTTCAGAGTCCTCCAGTTTCTTGACTTTATGCTCAGGTGTCCTCTTTGTTTGCCTGGCTTGAGACGGGTTCAGCAGAATGCTGAACAGAGTTTTTCTTTCTGCCAACCATACTTCTAAGCTATTTCAAGACTTTAGATGAGGTTCCAGCTTGTGAACAACGACCCCAGGAATCCCTCTTGGTGTGTAGAGTTGCTATCAGATGGCCCATCCCAAGAGTAAGGAGAGCCATGAAGCTCACTGGGGCCAGGGGTACAGAAACAGCTCAGGGTTTGTATTCCTGGTAGCCCCATAGGGACCAGCATCGCGAAACCTCTTTGTTTCAAAGAACTCTCTACAACAGTTTATCTTGCAATAAATTCTTACAAAACATTGGAGTAATAACAATGAGGTTTCAAATGTTGTATAATTATTTTCCATATGTGTGTATTTTTTACATATGAGGAAATTAAGGATCACATTAATTTGACTGTGTTTTGGGGTAAATAACAAATGTCAACCTAGGCCCTGAAACAGATTCTGCTTCACAAAATTATAACATGGATTCCTAGGTTTTGTCATGCAAATAGATGGTTTGTGAATTGGAATAGAAGTATAAAATTGTTAATTTAAGCTGAGGGTGTAACTCAGTGGTCAAACCCTTGTGTACTATGAGCGAAACTACATTCATGTCATGGAAATATTTGATATGTTCAAACAAGATTCGGTGGTAGTGGAGTTGAGTATTGTTTCTCTGAACTGAATTGGGAGTATAACTCACTCGCTAAAGTCTCAACGCACATTCTCAGGGCACCATCATTAATCACTCTGAGGCAATATGCTAACTGCAGAAGAAACCACAAACTGATGGGCAGGCTCACAATGGCAACAAGAACAGCCAATTCCAAATGATCGGCACTTCAACTCCAATAATTACTGGTGAACGGAGGACCACTAATTGTACAGTGCGTAATGAGATATTAATTATTAATGGTAGGGATGGAAAGAAAATATGCAGAGTAGTGCTAGCATCTAGCATGAGAGCAACAGAAAAAATGTTAGTAGAAGGGGGAACACTGAGTATAAATGGGGTACATTAGGCAGCTCCTATTAAAGGCAGAATTAAAGTGGGATGGGTTAGAAAAAAAATCAATAGAAGCAACCAGATGCTCCAGAAATCCCAGCATTCAGGAAGCTGAAGCAGGGGATACCCCACCTCCAAGCCAAATTCTGCCCTTTGGTAAAGCCTACTTAAAAGACAAAAAAAACTCATATTAAAGAATATACGCATGCTCACACACACAAACAACCTAGGAAGAAAGAGAGCATGGCAGGACAAGGCTGATCAACCAATTCCCTACTAGTTTAAACATGGGGAATATTAGAGTGAGGAATGAGACCGAGCAGAAGCACACAGTCAATAAATGAGCCATCACTGACCACAGGCACCAAACCTGATTTGTCATCCTTCACAAGGGCAGGGAAGGCTGGGGTGATGTTCATATAGTCTCCCATGTGGGCTCAGTTATCAGGTCTGACTTTACATGGCATACCCTCCAGTATATGACTCCAAATATATTTCTACCATATAGAATACTGTTTGCTTCAAAGTCCCCACCACACACACACACACACACACACACACACACACACACACACACACACACTCACACACACATCCCGCCGCCCCAGCTAGAGGTTAGAGGTATATTGGAAGCCAAGTTTCAGGGTACTATCACATGACACTTGCTCTGTGCTCCAAGCATAAACTATGCCCAGGTTAGCATCTAAAGCTGTCAAGCCAACAATTCAACAGCTGTATGTTAAACAAGGCTTCTTGCTCTGACTGGTTCAGTGAGGAGAAGACTAGATTTTCCAAGCCCTGTTCCATCCACCCTCTGCAGGAGCGTTGTTTTTTTTTTTGTTTGTTTGTTTGTTTGTTTTTTTGTTTTTTTTTTTTTTTTTGGACATGGTGATTTGGATCTCCTTCATTCTCCCTCCTCTCTTTCCTTCTCTCTTCCTCCTCCCAATCCTCATTCTCTCCCTCCTACTCTTAAATTTACCTGGTATGTAAGTACCTGGTATATATGTAAGTGTTTGACGTTCTATCTAGCTTAAGACCTGTTTCCAGCAACTTCTCTGAGGAAGTAAGCACTCTCCAGCTGGAGTAGACCTCTCTGTGAGCAGACTCTTCTTCTTGGACTATTCCATGTAATGTTACCCTCCATCATCTGCCCTGTGTGATGGCTACCCGCCCGCTGGCCCTGCCTCACATGGTCTGGGCATGGGAGTCATCTGCTGTCTTGACTGTCCTCTTTAAAATTCAAACTTAGGCAGAGTGTAGACAAATGTCAAATAAACATAAACAAACAAAGGATCAGAGCAAAACAAAAAATATGAATGGGGAATTGAGGACATAATAAACACAGAAAAGGTCAACTTCATGATAGACTTTAGTGTATGGAGCGATTTGATTTTAAAAGGCAGAAAAGTAATTGGGAATTCAGTTGAATCACAAGAAACCACAGCATTAATTATTTTCCCAATGCTAAGATTTGGATGAAACACTTTCAGATTACATATGTAATTTTATGAACAGCCCTATGATAGCTGGCATTATTACAGGGTGTGATGATTTGTTTTCCTTCTTTCTTATTTACTTACTTATTTTGAAACTATTTCTTATCTGGCTTTAACAGCAAAAATAGTTTTGTTTGGTAGTTTGTTTTGCTGTATGGATCCTCTCAATTGTATTATTATATAACTTAGTTTTTATTTACTTTTCTTTACCCCCCCAACATGGTTAAAAGGAAATGAATGGCCCAACCATGGCTGTGGCTTTATTTGAGGATGTTTCCCATTTTCCTGGATGCTTATGCACCTGGATAATATTCCCTTATTTTACATATCGATCCCAGTTCCCTCTCCCTACCTCCCATGCCCTCAACCCCCCATTCTACTCCCCCCCCACTCCACAGGGAGGGTGATGCCTTCCATGAGGGTTCATCAAAATCTGTCAAGTCATTTGGAGTAGTAACTGAACTGTTCCCATCTGTACATTTAAATTTAATATTTTTACATGCCTGAAAACTGGATTTACATGATTCCTGCTCTCAGTCTCCATTCTCAAGCCATTTCAGTGTCCCCCTACACCTCTTCACAACTTCTTCTTTAATATCATTTTATATGGCATGTACCGTCACACGTGCACGCATACACACACACACACACACACACACTGCATAGTGCCTTTGGTTTTGCTTATATTTAGATATGTTTAGGACTGATCACTTTGGACTGAATAACCTATTAGGGAACTCTTCCCAAGAGAAAACTAATTCTCCCTCTCTCCAAACCCATTCATTGCCTAGGTCTTCAACTTGGTGTGGGGCCTTGTGAAATTTCTCACACCCATGTTGGCATGTTAACTGAAGTTAGCATTATGTAGCTATATTGTTGAGAATTCATGGTTACTGTTTTCCATCACATATAGAAGAGACTACCTAGCAGCTAAAGTCTTCTGTGTTTAAAATAAATTTTAATAGTAAAGAATTAAAACACAATATTAGTATGTGCAGGCAGATAGTAAAATTGTTTCTATTATTAAGTACATCTCACACGCTTACATGTTTTATGACAAAAAGAGGTAAACTCTACATATATAAGAGAACCCCTTACAGAGTATAATACGGAAGAAGACAAAAGAAACCACCTACTGATTTTGATAATGGCCAAACCAATCTTTATCCCACGAACTCCATAAAGAATGCAATTCCTACACTCTCCAATTATTTTTACTTCTTGTGAGAACTCCACAGTGCATATCCTAAAAGGTTTGGTGTGATATCTTTGCTGTCTTGATTTGCATTCCCTTTATTTTCAGTAATTTTAAACATCTTTTCCTGTATTTTGAGGTCATTTCTGCATCTGCTTGGGTGAGATGTACATTCTGATTTTTTTGTTCATTAAAAAATCCTGCTATAATTTTAAGAGTTCTTTACTAATATTTCATGTTATACCTTCTAAGAAAATTGTAACAAAATATAGTATATTTGTAGCAAAATGCATTTGCTTTTGGAACCAAAGCTTTTGGCTTAATATCTTAAGAATCATTAAAGAATCAGGTCAAAGTTTTACCCCCGAGGGGTCTTTTAGTTTCAAGTCTTAATTTCAGGTTCTTTATGATTTTGAATTCTTGTTCATATATGTTATCAAATAAGGTTTGGTTTTATTCTTTTTGTGTATGTGGAAATCTGGTTTCCACAGGACTGTCTTTGAGGAGAGAGTCTTTGTCTACATTTGTTTCTCCTTGGTGCCCTTGTCTAAAACCAATTGATAATGAACTTTTGGATTCATTTCCAGTCTTTCCTATTAATTTTTATTGGTCTTTCTTTATCTCTTCTTCATTTTTATTTCCCTTTCTCCCATTGTAATCTCACCTGACTTCTTGCTAAAAGTCTCATTCCAAAATAAGGCTGCATTCACAGATACTTTGGAATGTCTCTCTCTCCTCTCCTTCCCACCCTTCTCTCTTCCAACCCTTTCCTCTTTCTCTTTGTCTCTGTCTCTCTCTCCTGGTTTTCTCTTGATCATCTCACCCTTTGTGTGTTTGTATGTGTATACAAACCAGAGGTAAGCATCTTATATCTTCCTGAATAAGTCTCCAACTTATTTTTTTGACCTGAGACTTGCTCTAAATCTGAAGCTTACCAGTTCTACTTGTCTGGGTGGCCAGTGAGTGTCAAGGTCTATCCGTCTCTGCATGCTGCAATTGGCTATTATGTAGGTGCTGGGGATCTGAACTAGGTCCTCATGTTTACAGGACTAGCACTTTCTTAACTGTGCCATCTCTCTCTTCTCTCTTCCCCTCCCTCCCTCCTTCTCTCTCTCTCTCTCTCTCTCTCTCTCTCTCTCTCTCTCTCTCTTTCTCTCTCTCTCTCTCTCGCTCATACATACACACACACACACACTGTAGGTAGTGGTGACAATAAAAAAATCAAAACTAATTTACTACAAGCCAGGCCTTACTCTCTCTTTTCTAAATCTCCTACATTTAGTACAGCTCTACTGTCTGTTTTAGGTCGTAATTTCACAGGCCTATTTGCCATCCTCTGCACAAAGGATTTTTCCTTTGAGGAGTATTCATCTGATTCTATATTTTTACCTATATTATTTTTTTTACTTCTCCTCCATTAAGGTAGATCACAGTCACCAGATAGTAAAAACAGGTGACTATTCCAATTGCTAGGAAGTTTATCCTTTCCAAACAACCCATTCTCACACAGAAATCTGTAAACAAATCATTCGTGTTCCCATGACAGTCAGATTTCAGCATAACTTAAGAGCCTTTTACCTCAATAGCAGTACCACATAAGCCAGTTAGCTTGATTAGATTAAAAAGTTTTTCAGATCCCTCTCATATGTGGAAACATATAAGAACAATGTGTTGGGATTTGAAGAAACATACACCAATTCCTGTTTGGCTTTTGGAAACTCAGACTTTTGGAAACTCAGACCTCTGTGGATCAGCTGTGCTTATAGGATATTCTAGTTTCATTTCTTTTGCTGTTATAAAAGACTCTGAACAAAAGCGACTGAAAGGAGGAAGGGGTTTATTTCATCTTACAGGTTACAGACTATTATAGATGGAAGTTGGGTCAGGAATTTGAAGCAGAATCCACAGAGGAACTCTGCTTGTTCCCAGGCTCAGACTTAGCAAATTTTCTTAGATAAACCAGGAATACATGTCCAGGGATGGTACCATCCACAGCCCCGAGGACTGGGGCCTCATATGTCAAGTAACAATCATGGCAATCCTCCACAGACATGCACAGACACACTATGTCATTTGACGATCAAAGCTAAATAGGGAAAAACAAAACAAAAAACAGAGTGTCAGCTTACTCAAAACCCCCAATCCCCAAAGGAACAACTACAAGTCCATGATGCTTGCCTAGCCCTAGGTATCATGTCAGTTCACCCATTCATGCCCCATTCTAGTTGAAAATGACCAAAGCCTAACTCCATCTCTAAGTCCCTAAGATGAAACTTTTGTTGTATGTAAGAAAGAAAAAAGAAAATAAAAAGGACATGGTATGGTTTTAAGAAATAATCTATATAATATTTTAAACCCCTAAGAGTATACAATAGATGGTTAGTGATATGGCTCAAATTCATCATGAAAAACGAGGTGCCATGGAAACTGTTAACAGTGGAAGTAGAAATCTGACCAAGAAGTAACTATCTATTTTATGTCTTGTGAAAGAAGGACAGCAACCTACAACTATGCCATCCTGAACATGCCTGATATTTTCTGAAAATAAGACATAAAGCCCACAGTTGACCAGTGTCTTGTCTTATATAGAGAAGTAAATAAGACTCTGATGAGACAGATCTTAAGTATTGTTTACGACCTAATAAAGCTTGTCTGGAGATCAGAATGCAAAGCTAACCACAGCCATAGAGGCCAGGCAGTGGTGGCACACACCTTTAATCCCAGGTCTGGGTAAACATAGGCAGGCAGATCTCTGTGAGTTCAAGGCCACCCAGCCTCCACATGAGACTGAATCAGTCTAATAGAGAAACAGAGCTCAAGCCTTTAACCCCAGCACTACAGATGAATATAGGACAGCAGGGTCTCAGACCTGGCATTCTGCATTCAGCATTAAGTCTTGAGTAATTAGTCTCCAGCCACATTGAGGATAGGACTCACCAACCTTGATAGAGGTGGGAGCTCTCTGGTGGCTTGGCTGCTTTGCTTCTCTGATCTTAGCTTGAACCCCAGTATCTCTGCCCGTGTTTTCATTATTTGTGCTACACTTGAGAGACACAGCTTAGGCTACCGTTTGTTGCCATTTCAGTATACCTTCTTGTCCAATCACATTACTATGCTTGAGTGTCCATTCTCTATGAAAATGAAACAAAACAATGGTTTTCCGTGGTACTTTTGATCATTATTTTTGAAGGCAATGCTATCTAAAATTTTAGTTACATAAACATTCTTTTGCTTTCCTTTGTTGATCTGTCTTCCATTATAGTCGCATTAGTCAGGAATGAGTAAGGAAAATATATTATTTTTTATCCCCTACACTTAATAAATTTCAGTTTCTGTAACTCCCCCACAAACATCATCATAAGCTAAGATTCCCTTCAGTAATATTCCACAATGTTCTACTTTGGGCTAGGATTTTATGTTGTATTGAGATTTATTTTCTTAAAGGTTTGTACTGATGATATTCCGAGGAGTTTTCTACAATAATATGAATTTGTTTATACAATGCTTTTTCCTCTTCAACTTCAAAGAGACATCCACATTGATAGCTTCTAAATAATTAAACCTACCTTTTTCAAGCTTTTCTAATGAAGCTAAGCCTGTGTGCTTGTAGAGCACAGTAGAATATTGTGACAATATTGGTATCTACTTCCCTAAATTGCAGTCTGTTTTTAGTAACTTCTTCAAAAATGTTTTCCCTACTCTAAGTGGCATTGTTTCTATTTTTTACCTAATGATTTAGTCAAATTACTAATAATATAGTTTTCAGTTCTTTTACATTAGTGATACTTTCAATATTTGACAACAGTATACTAGACATATATGACAAAAGCATCATACATTGCAGTATGAAAACTATAAGTATGAAATGCTTATAACATAAGTTTGGGTAGAGTTGAGCATTTCATATATCCTTTGAAATAACTGGTATGTGTGACAAAATTCCTGGCCCTGCTCAATGACACTGCATTTCTTTTGTTTACTGGGACATAGTTTCAACCTCACATAATTGCAAAAGTCTTCAAGATTTTCTTATTCATTTTTTCTTTATATTTATGAATTGTTACCATTCTGCAGATTATGACCCTCAAATGCACTCACTTTCCAGTGACAGACTCCCATGACCCTTGTGATCCCCACAAAAAATGGGGGAGAAGTTCAATTTGTGCTGCCCATCTATGCACTGGCACACGATTAAACTCCCAGTGGCCAGACCCTCAAATAAAACTGCACCCTCCCTCATGTACACCCCATCAGAATCTATCTGCCGTGGAGAGCATCTGTACCACGATTTTGAGAGTTCAGAATATTTAACTCTTTTTTTCTCTGTTTACCATCAGAATTCCATTCCAATGAATTTTATTTATCATTTTTTTAAAATTTGTTGATTGTTTAATTAAATGGGTGACCATCTGCATGGTCTCCCATGCTTCTACATCTTTCTTTCGCTTACAGCCTATCACGCTGCCTGTTTTATTACCTTCTCCTTGGCCCATGGGAAATCTTTAAAGCTGGAGCAAGTATCATTTTCCTAAGTCTCTACCAATTCCTTCTGATGTTTTCTGCTTTGAGGAAATCTCAGGAAACATTGTGGGAGAGGAGGTAGAAAGATCATAACTGCTGGAGGACCAGCAAGTCAGCTGTGAGACTGGATCTCCCAGAAATGATGGGGAAGCTGCACTCAACGATACCTCAGTCATGTGGCTGTCAACGTTCTCCTTCCAAAGTCACTCTTATAACCTCATATCTATGTTACTCTAAATGTACTCAAAGATCTAGAACCATCAGTGCTGCTTGGTATTTCTTTAGAAATTTACCATAAATATCAATTGAAGAGAAATAACTGTTCTTGAATTGAGAAATTGTCCTAGTTGGAAGCAGCTAGACACCCTAACCAGTGGTGCCCATTTTTTCTATTTAACATAGCTCCAATTGTTGTCTTCCTCAGCTTAGTCTCTTATTTAAGTCATGTGGTCAAAGCTGTTGATGGGCTCTTCCTCGTTGTCTAAGAATCAAGGTTCTACTAATTTAGGAAAAGGCATTCACAAACATGGAAAGTAATGGTTTTGATCCACTATAGCCACCAGAGACTTAACTGATTTAAGCAACAGTAATTTTACAGAATTTGGAAAACTGGTAATACCCTGATCATTCAAAAGTCATGTCTGTATGTGTTTCTGCAGCCTGGTCTTGTCCTCTCCATCTGCATCTAGGTTCTAGTTCGACTCAGTGTTTATGTATGGGTGTTTGCTCCTGTTTCCAATGATGCCCAAATTCCCAAATATTGTCTATAAATGTTTGTTTTCATTTAAATGGACTTGGTTATAAAATAAATAAATTAAAAATAGTCATGTCTGAGATGTGATAATGGGGCTGATAGTTGTTTTAATTTGATGTTCTTCTATGAAGAGAAATGAAGAAAGAGAAATCATAGAACAGAGAGAAATACTGATAAAATATTGTTTCCTTTCAAAGAAACTATGTGATGTAGGCTCTGCTTTTTTTTGACAGACATAGTTCTAACTGCAAAGGAGTCAACTTCAAAAATCATAAATCAAAACCAGGGTTAGCTTTTCAGTATATGAGTTGTAAGGGGGAAAACATTGCTAGCTAGTAATATTGGTGCCTTAAAAATATCCAATGATGTTTAATCATCCTTTAATACATTTCAAACAGAAAATTTTTCTCAACCTTCTCATTCTCATCTCAGAAATCTGTTATTGTTCAATCCCATTATTTATGAACAATATAGAGAAAAAGCAATAAATATTTGCTGAATGAAAATGAATTAAATGTTTATACGAATATTTCTCCAAAAGAACTTCTCGTTAACTAAGCTATCGTCTGGACATCAGTCCAAGCCTGAGCTGTGACATTTATCCAAACATGCACAAGAAACAAGGGAAACACTTCCAAACGTTGCTGTGTATGTTTATATATATATATATATATATATATATATGTGTGTGTGTGTGTGTGTGTGTGTGTGTGTGTGTTTATGTGTCTGTATATACATGCATGTCTGTACATATTTGTGTGTGTATATTAGTGTGTGTATGTGCGTGTGCATTACTGTGTGTGTATACTGTGTGTGTGTGTGTGTGTGTGTGTGTGTGTGTGTGTGTGTGTAGATTCTCAGGAATCAGAAGGTACCTACCTTGTTTTGTGAGACCCGAGGTCTCCAAGCACTTTACCAACTGAGATGTCTTGTCTCCCTATCCCATCATTCTTTCACTAGGTTTTTTTTTTTTTTTTCAAGTAGCTCACACTTGTCCCAGAGGCCTTGACACTGATGCTTCTGTTATCGTTTGAATCTCTGAGAGCATTTCTTGAATTTTGTTCCTCTGACAGCACCCATTCTCGTTCTTCATCATGATGATACATTTTCCTTTAACTTCTACAACTCTAATGCCCTTATCAGATTTGTCATCATTCATTAATAAACTACCCACTTCCATATGTGTTTTATAATTTCATAAGTTCCTGTCATCATCATTTTACTTGGCACTTTCTGTTAAATATCAATTGAAGAACTTTGATCAGTCGTTGAATGAAAGGTGCAAATCCTAGGATTTCATTTCCTGAAATTTACACCCAGAACTCACTATCTCTATTGATTTTTGATAGAAATGATTACATTCACACCTAGTGCTAAAGTCTACTTATGCCAAAAGAGGATATCATTAAGGAGTATTTTGATCTCCACTTTTAATCCCATTCTCTTTCTTTAGTTAGCTCTTCCTCTAAAACCCTTTGGAAGGGTAGATAATGCCATGTCACTATACTTAAGTTTGTTCCAGGGGACCTATATTTAGGAACAATTCCTTAACCCTGAAAAATAAATTATTCTTATGCTATAACCTGAGTTGTATTTTCTACAAGTAAAAAAGGTGCTCAAGAAGAATTGACTCTGGAGGAGTGCTGGGCATATGAGCAATGTAAAACAGATAATGTGTTTTCCAATGGCCTTACAACCAGAAAGAAATAGAACAGATTTCAACAATAAATCTGATGCTAAGTTTTCCACTCACTGCCCAAATTTCCTTTTCATACACAGATTACTTTTTATTGATTTCAAAACACTCTCCAGAATCACACAAATTTAGTTAGCTTCTGGCTAAGCACAAAATACTTTGTAAAATCATAGGAATTTATGAAACATTTAGTAGTGTATTCCAAATATGATCAGAATTAGCATTATTTATTTTTGTCCTCTTGAATTTTAATTGAAAAAAGTTTCCATACAGTATATTCTGAATATCCTTTCCTCTCCCAACTGCACTCTATCCTGCCTGCCTCCCTGCAATCCAACTCCACAAGCCACCCCTCACAAACAAACAAATAAAAAGGAACACAACACCCCCTCAAAAGCATTAAAACAAAGTAAACAAAAGACCAATAAGACAATAAGACAAAAAAATGTCCAAAGTAAAATGAGACAAAATGCCTACAAAATGGCCATTGAATTTGTTTTTTATTGGCTTTCTATTGCTGGTCATGGAATCTACCATGACATGTGGTTAATATGCCCAGTTGAAATCCATTGGAGTAAACTAATTTTTCTTTTGCCAGTGAATATCAATTGTAGATAGCTTGTGCCTATTTTCCCCTGCCAGCTCTGGGACCTCCATCTGGCTTGAACCTGTGTAGGCCCTGCTCATGATACCACAGTACCTCTTAGTTTATATGTGTATCACTCTGTTGCATCTGAAGACACTGGTCCCCTGGAGTCTTCCATCACCTCTGGCTCTTAAAATATTTCTGCATCGATAAGCCCTGAGGGGAGGGATTTGAGGAAGACATCTCATTTAGGACTGACTGCCCACTGTCCCTCACTTTCTACACATGGTTCCAATTATAGATTTCTGTGTTGGTTTTTTAAATGCTTATCTGAAAAAAGAATAAACATACAATTTAGATGTTTCATGAAGATGGATAGCAGCTTCCTGGAAACTCAACAGCTTTGTGGTTAAAATAATGTTTGTATTAAATAATGTAAAGTATTATTGTTTTCATGCAATTGCAGACTCCAATATAAGTCACAGGTCCTAAATTCTAACAGGCAAACATGATGTATAAAAACTGCCTCTGTTTCTGAACTTTTATGACTTTATCTCAGTTGATACAAAGAAATGAGCAACACACCACCACATTTGTATATAGGTTAAAAAAAAAAACAATAAAAGCCATACTGTGAGCAATTGAGAGCAATTATTCTCTCAATCCTTCTATTACAGAGTATTTATGGAGCACTTACTTTGTGTCAGACTCGTTCTGAGCCCTATGCCATAGGGAATAAGCTCTTTGCCTTTATGAAACTCAACTGGGGAATGACTAAACAATGATGTGAATAGTCAATGAACAAGATAATTTTAGATGTTAAAAAGATGTTAAAAAGAAGAATGATGTGAAAAGAATTGGTGTAGGGGTTGCTTTATTTTAAGTAGCCAATTAATGCTTACATACCATAGCGACTGGATAGACTACTAATCACAGCTGGAGCAAACACCCCCAAACTTGCAAGAAGAACAAGAGGTAGGTAGGAGTCCAATCTCACAGGCCAGTGGAGTTCATTATGAGTATTTAGAATTGATCTTATAAGAAATAAATAGCTTTTATTGGGAGGTGACACTCCATGTGACTCACTTTGCCATACTCTTCACTGCTGACACATTGATAACACTGTGGCGCTGACTGTATGAAAGCTTCTCATCAATTATTCTCCCCCAAGTTGAGAATGGATACAATTACATCAGCTGCCCAAATGAAATAACACTGTTAGAAAGTACTCCAGAATTCTTAAGCCTTCTTCATTTGTGGTTATAAAGACCTACAGTCCTACTTTCTAAAACACTTCTAGTTTGGCCACTCTATTGTATCTTGAGAGGTAGTCCTTGGCATGTCATCAATGATGATCATTTCAAAAAAACCTAATTTCTGGAGTATTCTTTCATTCTTGTTATCCTAACTATCTCGCTTCAAAACTAGAACAGTAATAAAGATATAATTAAGAAAGCTAAAATTAGCCTATGAAGAAATATTGTGATTTAATTTAATCCCATTGTATTAAATATAGTTTACCTGAATTAAAATGAACTTTATCAAATGATGAATTTATAGTATTTTTAGCTCAAAATTATAATATCATATGCACTGAGGGGAACATAAGAGTTAAGGTTCCCCACAAATATTGATGTAATAAAATTAATTCATAATTAATTCTGCCAATTAGTGCAGCAGTTACAAACTTACATGCATAGAAAGAACAGTCTTAGCTTTAAGAACTTCCAAGACCTCTTGTTAGTATGTATACTATTCTATACCTGTGTCTCTATTATAAATAGTACATTTCTAAATATTTGTATATTCCCTGTATCAATTCCATGTAAATATAGACTAGCTTCATAACACTTAATCAATGATCCAAGAACTAGTTCAAAAACATATCCGGGTTAAATGTCTTAGGATTATATGTGGGATCACTTTCTTTCTGTCACTCTTGCAGTAATTTCCCATTTAACTAAACCTTTAAAATTCATAATCATCTCTTTTTTTCATTTTATATCAAGTAATAAAAACAAATAATACATTAGTAAAAATATTGTAATATATACCATCTACAATACATAAGTCATGTTAGTAAGGAAGTAGGGGAAAAAAATCATGTCCAAAATATGCAAAAGTCATGTAGATAGGCTTGGCTGGCCCATAGACTTCAGGCTACATATTGCCAAGGAAACTTCAGATGGCAACCAACACAAAATCATAAACTACCTTAAACATTACAAATGTCTGTCTGCAGTAACTTCTCCCTTTTGTTCTGGGCGTGCACTTTATAGAAGGCTGTGATGGTTAATCTTGACTTTAGACTTGATAAGATTTACAATTACTACAGAAACAAACTTCCAGTCTTGGAGGCAAGGAAACTTCCAGAGAAGTTTAACTGTAAAAGAAAGACTTATCCTAAATATGGTGGTACCATTGCATTGGTGATGGCCCTAAGTGAAGTAAAAATGAGAAAAAGAACTGAATATAGACTGGTTTCTTTCTTTCCTGATTGTTTGTACAATGTGTCTAGCCATCTTATTTTCTCACGGACATGACTTCTCTATCACCATGGACTATAATCAAAACTGTGAGTTGAAAGAGCCAAAAGAAACCTACATTTTCCTAGACTGTTTTTGTCAGATATTTCCTCACAATAACAGAAGATGTAACTAATATAGTGACTATGCTCTGTCACAATATTGCAAGGCCAGACACTTGATGCAGATGAGTAAACCACAGAATAAGCTATAAATGTAAGAACTAATCTTAAAAGTAATTGCAAAAGTGTTATCTTGCAAATTAACTGATATCATCTCCCTTGAATTAAGAAAATAGAATTGATTTATTATAAATAATAAAGGTAAGCTTTTTTTGGATTCTATGTCACTATAGAGGATGTGTTAATACTTAAAATTTGAAGAGACTATCACAAAGTCCATCTTGGAAAGCAGTCACGTGACTATCTACAGAAACAGAGGCACACATGCGGGAAGAGACCATTCTTCCCCTGTTGACTTTTCATTCCTCCATCATCCTCAGGTACTGACCTCCACTTTCACCTCCTAAGAATACAATCATTTGGAAGTCATTCGCTCTCAAGCGTGGGGAACTAATCACCCTCTGAACTGTCTATGTTTAGGCAACTTTTAGGTCTATGTTAAGAAAATTTACAAAAAAAAATAATAATTTGAATTCACACTACAGATTGATGGTGTCTTTCAGACAAAACTTATGACATGCATTAAGTTCAAGTCAAATAGAGCATTTGAGACTTCTCTCACATGCATTTGAAGCCTGTTAACTTTTTCACTGTATATGACCCATGTTGTTCAGAAAGAAATCACCATAGTGCCTGCTTGTCAAATTCAAATTGTTTGCCTTTTTTTTCCTGCATGTTCTAAGTTAACTGATGTGATTCTTGTCGGTTCATTTATAGAGAAACCCACGTAAACATCAATGATTACTGAAGGGAAAAGATTCAGGAGCTGACGATGCCGGTTACACATAAAAAATGTCACTACACTGTTACTTTGCTTTGCTTTTTTTCCTAAATTACCTCTATTTTACAAAATAAAATTATAGTTTTAAATAGATGTTGCAACCATTTCCCCTTGGATTTTCCTTGATATTTATTAGTCAAAATTTCTTGTCAATGATATAATCATCACATAAACTCAAAAGGAAAAATAAATTTAAAAATACAAATAAAACTTGAGAATAAGATCATCTGAAGGTTATATTATATTAAATAGTGGAAAATAACCCACAATTTTTAAATCATAGAAAACTATGATTTCCTTAATCAAAAATGCCAAAAAAAAACCTGTTCTTACACCTCTATGGCTGTTTTTCTCTTTAAGGGTACCTACCTGTACATTTAGAGTTTTCCAATCTCATTTGAAATGCTATTAAATAAAACTTCCAAGAAAATATCCTTTAACAATTTTTTTATACTCTATAACAGAAAGTGAAACTCACAAATAGATTTTTCTGTCACTACCATTTTCAGATTTAGCAGTGTAAATGCTTTGGGGGTTTTTTGTTTGTTTTTTTATTTTGGTTTTTTGTTTTGTTGTTGTTTGTTTGTTTGTTTGTTTGTTTGTTTTTCTAGACAAGGTTTCTTTGGGAAACAGTCCTGGCTGTCCTGGAACTCACTCTGTAGACGAGGCTGGCCTGGAACTCACAGAGCTCTGCCTGGCTCTGCCTCCCAAGTGCTGGGATCAAAGGCATGCACCATTATTGTCCCACCAGCAGTAAAAATGTTAGTGTCAACTGTTCACTGTTCATGATATTTTCTTTTTTCTTTGCAGTGTTTTGATCATATTCTTCATCTTCCCAAGCACTGTCCACCTCCCTGTCCCCTTCCTTATCTGCCCCCCTGTCTACCCAATGTCTCATTCTTTCCCCTTCAGTCAGAGAATTTTCCCATCAACCATGCTTCTCAACAAAAACTTTGAATGAGAATATAGTAAACAGAATGGGTAAATCATGCTTCACCACCCAAATCTCTTACAAATACTAAAATCTTAATCCAAAAATTTTGTTTTTCCGTTTGGGTAGATTATAACTTGTTGCTGAGTCATTCTGATGACATGCCAATCTTGGTTATAGACTTAATTATATCTTATTAATGTGGTCAATTTCAGTTCTCCAATAGTACATAAAGGTGTTCGATTAATACCCATATTGCTTTGTTAATTAATTTCCTGTGATAAAACTTAGAAATGGAGATATTTCTCCATGGTGTGCTGACTCTACATAATAGGGCATTCTTCTGTAGAACCTGCATATTCTTAACAAGCTTGGTTATGCTCACTGGCTTTCTGCTATTAAAATATTTAATTTAACCATAAATTCTACTGACAACACATTCTAATACTGAGGCAGATGAAATTAAGATTCCAATTTTAATAACAATCAAACTAGTGATGAAAGCCTTCCTAATTCAGTCATTATGTAAGAATTGAATGATAGAGATTATGATTCCACTATTAAAATATTTTAATTTCTTTTTTACAGCATAAAGTGGAATGTAACTCTACACTTAAATTAATTGGAAACTGAGAAAAAAAATCAGATTTTTCCCCCTCATAATACTGATAATAAATTGACCAGTATTTTTTTTATGATAATTGTCTTACTTTTCGTTTGTGTGTGGGGGGGGGTGTGAGTGTGAGTGTGTGTGTGTGTGTGTGTGTATTTTTGTTCTAGACTCACTTTTAAATTATCTATGGCTTAATATTTTGTGCCAAAGTTGCGGAATTTCAAGAAAGCTGAAGGCTGCCTGAAAAATTTCTCATTGCCTCTGCAGGATAATAGTTTCCATGAGATATAATAAAAGGGGAAACACCTCAGCTTGGGTATTAACAATCACATTAATATTTAAATTCGTTTATGTGAAATCAAAAATTCTGTTTCTTTTCAAATGATATGCAGCATGTTTAAGCATAGGGGTCTTCAATATCATGCTAGAGTGGGTATGGAAACTGATTGTTTCGTGAAGGCAGAGAATAAAAGAATTAAATTTGCTCACAAACAAAGACAGTGAGAACATTCCTCTTCCTAGTGCATGTGAAGTTGAATAAGATTGCCCTTTGGAATGAAGCAGGAAGTCGCTGGAAACCAAATCTGCCAATGCCATGATTTTAGATTTTTCAGCTCTCAGACTAATGAGAATTAACCTTCTCTTTCTCATAGTCCACACAGTTCATACTATATTGTTTTTGTAGTCAGGCTGACTTTGACTTTCAGTTACTGTGATAAAACACTGACCCAAATCCATCTGGGGAGGAAAAACATTGTTTCAGTTCACAGACTGTAATCCAATATCCAGAGAAGCTAAGGAACTCAAGGAGGAAATCTGGAGTTAGACACTGAAGCAGAGATCATAGAGGAACACTGCTTACAGCCTTGCTCTCCTGGGCTTGTTCAGATTGCTTTTTAATACATCCCAGGACAACCTGCCCAGAGGTGGCTACACGACTCTGAAAATAATGGCTCTGAAGAAAAGAGTAGGATCATTAAAGAATGCTTTTATGTTCTCTCTCTCTCTCTCTCTCTCTCTCTCTCTCTCTCTCTCTGTCTCTCTCTCTCTCTGTGTGTGTGTGTGTGTGTGTGTGTGTGTGTGTGTGTGTGTGTGTGTTCGTTCTTGCACTCATTTATGCATGTGAATAATGATATATGCAGCAGAGTTAGTTTTTTGGGTTTTTTTTTTTTTTTTTTTTTGGCTGCTTCTGCCTATCCAGCTATTCATGTGCTTCCAAGGATTTCCCTGTCTTTGCCTTACATCTCACCTTAAGAGCAGTGAAGTTAATGATGCTCATGCATCCAACTTTTATGCAAGTCCCCTACATTCAAATTTTGGTATTCACAGTTATGAAGCAATCACTTTTTACACAGTGAACCATCTCCCCAAGCCCTGCTGTTACCTCCTAAGGGAGTGAGTATAGATTTCATAATTAAAAAAACTTCACATGCAAAACTCCACATGTATTGCACTTCATCCTGAGTTTCCTGAATTGATAAAAATTGCCATTTGATGAATTTTAAGCCAAGTAATTGATTAAATGTAGCTTCCTCATACCACCTCGATGATCTAGGTGAAATGATGAAACTTTAAAACACACAGAAAGAGTAGGAAGTTGACATGTTTGAGTATCTGAGGCAGGAATAGATAGTTGTTGATAGGAACAAGTTTAATACCTTTGTTACTAACCACAAGAAAGACTCCATTAATCA
Source organism: Phodopus roborovskii (assembly GCF_943737965.1). Taxonomy (NCBI): domain Eukaryota; kingdom Metazoa; phylum Chordata; class Mammalia; order Rodentia; family Cricetidae; genus Phodopus; species Phodopus roborovskii. The sequence continues at coordinate 14,132,935 of NW_026126470.1, read as the reverse complement.
TGAAGATATTTCTATGTGATATATCAAAGATGATGTGGGAGATACTGGCAGAAGTTGCATGAATGGACTCCAGTCAATAGAATTTTCCAGTGTATTATGTATTTCAACTTCTTGTTTTTTTGGACAGAAACAGTAAATTAATACTTCCCAATATAAGTGGTTTATTTATAACCAAACATGTCTATGATCAGGGGCATAAGTATATATGCTATTTGCTATGATGTTTCTACCTTAGCATGATGTATACAGGTCTATTTTATTGCTGTCATGATGACTACTTGACTGAGTTATCAGGTAAGTAATTTCCTTCTCATTTCTGGCTCTGCTTTGTTGAAATCCTCAGGTACTCCTCATCACCTGTTATTATAGGGGGAAAAGAGGGAAGATCATACTCAATGATGTTTCTTTTTTCCTCTGTGGATGTATTAGGATTTCAACTTCCTATATATTTTGAAGGTCAGAAAAAATTGTATATGAAGATGTGGTGTTCATGTAACAAAATCCTGAAAAATGATGAATGCTTCTATTGATAGAAAGCTCATTGGAATATAAAAACAAAAGAGTTTGAAGTTTTGAAATAGTAAATGTTTGATAATATATTTACTTGTTGTAAATTGAGAGAGGAAAATAAAACAGATATCCAATGGTCTCCTATATCTCTAGAAAAAGGCAAAAAGAATTTTTGCGTTTTATGATGTGGTGCAATAAAAGACATTCTCAAAAAAGTTTTGTCAGCTTAAGAGGGTTTGTAGGTAATGGGGAAATAAAGTATACATTTGTGAGATCAGTTCAGGACTCAAAGAGACAAAGGCCTCTCAACCCCTCACATGGAATATAAACATGAGAATATTGATCAACAAAAGCTTATTAAGATTCAAAATCACAACTGATTTAAATCAAGGAAATAGTCAATTCCATTATTGATAAATATTTTGATCTGGTTATGGCAAAATAAAAAGTCAGATAGTATTCCTGAGCAGATAATTTCAAATAGAGAAATATAAGGAGCCCTTGCTGTATTCAAAAAATAATTTATAATATGTTTTGTTTTTCTTTAATGTTGGATAGTGAAAGTATGAAAAAAAGTCAACATTATCTAGAAAGTTTTGGAAATACATGGGGATAAGATTCCAAAACAGTGAGATGCAAAGACAGGTGACATAAAATCAAGTGAGAGAAAAACGAAGTAGTGGACTAAGTTAAAAAAAAAAAAGTCACATTTTCTAATGCCTTCTAAGTGATGGCTCTGACAATACCAGAAAGAAGGGTTTCATAGCGGCAAAGCAAAGAGCTATGAAGAGCACTGAATAAAGGAAGTAAACTCGGGATTCCCTTTCCAGGAAACAGGGCTGCTGACAAGTCTTTCTTTCCTGATCTCAGAATTGCTGTTGTGTTCATCTGCTTCATTCTTCCCTTTCTTCCCCTTCCTAAGTAGGATGCTTGCCTTGATTATCTCTTCTTTTATATGCATGTCTTAAAAATATAATTACACTATATCTGCCTATTCTATTCTCTATGAAGCATTTGTCATCATTGAAAGGAAAATAAAATCAACTTTCCTGATTAATTTAACCTTAAACTCAAGTCTACAAATTTTAACAGGACTCAATCATGCCTGGAAATCATACAGATTTCCCCTAGATGATCAATTTCACACTCAATAAAAATCATTATCCTCCCTCTACTGAAATACATATAACCTTATCCAGGTGGTTACTGTCCAAGATGGGAAAAATAAGACAAAAAGAAACTCCTCTTCCTCCTCGTTGAGCATCCTAAATGGAAAGCATTTTTCTTAACTCTCCCCTTCTTCCATCGTTTGTGACTGATGAATTGCCCTGCTCTTTTGTTAAAGGTCAGTATTCTAGTGTAAGTAACTAGAAGGAAGTCTAAGAGAATGGAAGTAATAGAGGCCAGGAGAATAAAAGACTAATCTCTAGGCATTCTGTCTAGGAAAAGAGTTCTGGACAGTGAGACTGCAGCTTCAGCTGATTTATTAGGAAGTTTTTTTTCTCTTAATAATTCTCTATATTATTTTTGAAATATCAAGGAGGTAAGAACCCTCATTGTATTCAAAGTAATAATTTGTAATGTGATTTTTTTCTTTAAAGTTGGATAGTGAAAGTATGAAAAAATATCCCCATTATCTAGAAAGCTTTGGAAATACATGGGGATAAGATTCCAAAACAGTGAAATGCAATGACAGGTGACATAAAATCAAGCAAGAAAAAAACAAAGTACTGAACTAAGTAAAAAAAAAAAAAAAAAAAAATCATTGAAAACATTTTTACAGAGTAATTGTTTCTCTAACACAGTATTTTTTCTCTCTCCAGAAAAGAAAGTTTTGACAGCAGTAGTGGTTCATCTAGAATATTAAACACATCTTTATACTTCAGTCTTTCCCAAGAGGGTTAAAAAGAAACATGAACATGTTCAAGTTTTTCTTTCGTATTACAATTCTTTTCTTTCCAGACCTCTAGAAAACCATATACCCCAAAGACTATTCCATGTTTCAAGACAAGGGGTGTTAAATAAGGAACTAGATGCTTGTAATCTACTAGGAAGCATGAATAAAGGAGCTTGTTTGCATTGTTTTTCCTTCTTAGGTATATTTTTCTTCATGACCTTATTGCTTTCCAGCCTCTTCTATACTCATTAAATAAATTGGTGTTAGATAGAATTTCTGCTAAAGAAATATTTGTGGGGAAGTTAGAGACATGGTTTGATGTTTAAGAGCATTTGCTTCTCTACAGAGAACAAATGTTTGGCACCCACAGGCCAATAACAACTGTCTGCAAGTCCAGTTCCAGGCCTCTCTGCCTGCTTTTCTTTCTGGGTTCTGTACTTCAATTGTTACAGTCTTTCATAACCTCACCTCTCATAGGACCTGTCTGCGTATGTGCCCCAGGATCTATTACAAGCTGAAAAAACACTTGATTACCAATTCCAACCTGTGTCTCCCCCTTCTACTATGCCCTCTATTCCTAATTTCATCTTTTCTCATCTTAGGCCAACTTCTGTTATCCCTCAGATGAACTGCTGTGAAAATTGTTTGTGTGTTTTCTGCTTCGAATTTCTTCCCTTTCACCTATCACACATGCTAGCCAGAAAGTAAGCCTGTCTCAGGTATGATGAAAAAAGGAAGGCTGCATAAAAAGAAATATACTGTTGACTTCATCTCTAAGGAATGAAAATCACAGAACAACACAGAGAAGGGAAGCCCATAAATATACAAAACTTCCCAAAAGCTTTGAGAAGCAACCACTTTCAAACAGTGGTTTCTTCTGCAGGCCAAATAAATACTAATTTGAATTATATGAAAGTGAAGAAATGTATATTTTACTCAACATCACAATGTATTATTTAATTACAATAACAGGATATCGATATGGATGTTTATTTTATGTCAGAAAGCAAAGAGATTCTGGGAATCTATAAAGCAACAGCCGTGAATTAAAGTCATTTGTAATATTTAGTAGACTTTCTTGTGTTCTGGGGATGAAGTGGTCAGGAGGCAAAGATGAGAAATACAAAGTAATATCAGCACAAGGAGAGAGAAAGCCAAAGCACATTTGCAATTGGAAAACATCTGAATTCATCATCCAGCCTAACAGATCAAACAGAATTAAATATCAAAGGCTACATCAAAGTTTCCCTCCGAGTGCTGATTTGCAAGCAGTATTAATGCTTTATATATGAAGTTGACACACTTTTCAGAGTTGTTTTTATTTTCATGGAAGCTGGCTGAGTTTAAAATGGAGACAGGGCAAGGCAGAGATATTGTATTTATAGTTACAACCCTAACATTAGAAGTTCAGGTGGGAGGTTTGTCTGTTTCACTATTGACTATAAAAGCCATAGTTGGATCTGTGAGTCCTGGTGGGGGGAGATGGCATCAAACTTCTGAGCACAGCCTTTTCAGAAAGAGTCATGAAAGAGATTGAAAGGAAGCAATAAGAGAAGCACGATGAAGAATGAAGACCCCGAAGCCAAAGGACTCAATGGAGGAAAACATCGCACACAGCAGAGAGTAGCAATAGCAGATTTTAAAGTGATGCCTGAGTTAAATGTCTAATAAATGCCCAATTGAGTCATTAGTGATATCATAGTAAAAACTTATACATACATTTCCCCTTTCAGAGAAAGGTATATAAAATGATGCCTTGTTGCACAACTAAACATGTATTTGCATATCCTATTAGACAAAGCTAATAATGAGCAAAGGACGAACAGATGAAAACTATATACAGAAACGCACAGTATATGGAGATAACAAGCACACTAGTAATCAGAGAAATGCAAATTAAAGTAAAATTATGCACCACTTTATAACCATGTGATTGACAGGAGTTAGGACGTTCAATAGTAGTAATTATTAGTGGGGAGGTAGAAAAACCATACTAGCTTAATCTTGCTCAAGAGCACTTCAACAGTACTTACTTACTTACTCAGATCAAAATTGTATATACCTTATGACTGTATATCTCCACCCCAGTTATAGAGAACAAAAATCTTCCCTGATGAGCATTGAAGGGGCATCTGTGATGATTGTCTTTCTCCAGAGACACTAAAGATGCTGTGGAACCAGGGGACTCTATTTCCAACAGCACAATGTTTCCATGTCCTTGTAAGACGCATACTGAAATTTTACCATGACATGTGATGAAAGTAGGAGGTGAGTTTGAGGGAAGCACTTAGAAGCAGGTGAGATCTTGGCTGTGGAAGTCTGGTGGGTAAAGCACTTTAAAATGCTTGCTAATGGTGGCACATGTCTATAACCCCAGTCCTGAGGGCAGAAGCCTAAGACTGAAGGACCAGGAGCTCAGTAGACATCCATTCTGACGGAATGGGTAGGCTTCAGGATCAGTAAGAAAGCCTGTCTCAAAATATGGATGCAAAGCCACTGGGAAGTCAATGTTTGGCCTCCAAATGCATTTTCACTTGGATATACCACACCTGTATACACACATATACATACACACACACACACACACACATACACACACACACACACACACACTCACACACACACACACATTCCCACACACCAAAAATTTGATGAGATATGACAGAAGAACCCTGATGCACTGTGTCTGCAGAAATAGGTGTCATATGACATCTTTTGAAGAGGCTTGTTAGAATAAAGGGAAAGGAAAATGCTAGCAGTCATAACCCTGGACATGGAAAGTTATTTTCAGTGATTGATTACTAAACATAAAACTCATCAAGGATATCAAGTGACTATTCTTGGTTTTTTAATGAACCATGCTCGTTAATGTAGACAAATGAGAAAGCTCTCTATGAATGTTCCCTTTTTGGTGTCACTTGCCATTAAAAGGAGGCACTGCCTAGTGACAAAACTGCTTTGTCCCAGCTTATCTCTGTTTACCCAAGAGCTGCTATTCTGCTATTCCTCCTTGCGTTTATGACCCTTCTCAAAACACCTCACACTATCTACAATTTGATCCATGCTAGGATCAGCCATCTGCTTGTCTTTCCCCTTAGAAACTAACATTTATGTGGGCTGTTTGATGACTGCCAACCTGGCCTCGGTCTCAAAACATGTCCTCTGCTGATCCAATGACTTCTGTAGACTCAAACAGCATACACACATATGCAGAGAGGGAGAGAGAGAAACACAGACACAGAAAGACAGACAGACACAGAAACATAAAGAGAGATACAATCTATGTTTTATATTTCTGATTCTCTTTTTCTAGACCTCTGTGCAAAACTTCAATAGGCATTAAAACAAAGCTAGTGACATGATTATAGAACCTACCAATAAGAGTATGTATTTTACTTCATTCTTTTTTGAAAAGGTGCTTTTAAATTTACATATAGGATATTTTCCGAATTTTCTGGGCAAGTGGAAGAAAGATAAAATTAGTAAGTTGATAAAACTGCCTTGCTGAATAAAAGCTAAAAGTGATTTTTGTGGTTAGTCCAACTTTCACAACACTCTTTCGTGAAAAGCATGACCTCTGTTTTATAGATCCAAACCATGATGCTGTATTGGAATTGCTGTGAGACAAAGGAGATGGGAGGCGGAAGGGCAAAAGGAAGGTGAAAGCTGCAGCTTTCAAATATAGCTCTTCACTGCTTGAAATAATAATAATTCTTCACACAGTGTTTGAAATAAAATTCTGCTAAGTAAATGCTAACATTCACATGAACATTAATGATATTATTTATTAAGAATTGCTTTTGCTCCAATTCAGACCTCAAAACTTAAACACATGAGAATATGTGCTATTAAGTAAAGATGCATATGGCTTCTAAAGGTGATTATAATAAATATTTGCTGTTGTTGAGGTGAAGATCAAAGTAAAAAATTAAAAAAGCCTCCGGGAAATGGCAACATCCCCTGGAGAAGTAAGAAATTGAAGAGATAGAATGACCATAGCAACTCTTATAAAAGAAATTATTTAATTAGGGCTTGCTTATAGCTTCAGAGGTTTAGTGTTATGTGTAGGTTTTTTCCTGTTGGTCTGGTCCCAGTGCCATGCCAGCCCCAAATAACACACAGAGACGCTGTGTTTCACATAAAGCTGTAGGCCAGTTACTAGTTTCTTATTGGCTAGCTCTGACTTAAATATTAACCCATTTTTATTAATCTAAGTATTTCCACGTGGTCTCATCTGTTCTTTCTGTCCTCCATCTTCAATTCTCGTCCTTGTCTCCTAGTCCTGCCTATCTTGCTTTCCTATTGGCCAACAGTGCTTTATTCATTAACCAATAAGAGAAACATATTTACAGGATGACCTCTCCCATCAGTTTAGTGCATTTTCATCACAATGTGGAGCAAGGTGGCAATGGAAAAACAAGGTTCTGGAGAAGAAGTTGAGAGTTCTGTATCCAAATTCATAGGCAGCAGAAAGAGAGAATGACACTGGGCCTGACTAGGCTTCTGAAACTTCACAGCCTATGCCCAGTGACATACTTCCTCCAACAAAGCAATATATCTACCCCAACAAGGCCACTCCTCCTAATCCTTTCCAGTAGAGCCACTCCCTGGTGACAAGAATTCAAATCTATCAGTCTATGAGGTCTATTACTCAATCTGCCACATCCAGTTAGTTTTCTATTTCATCTTATTTTGTTTTATTTAGATGCCTCTTTGTTTTCTAAGAGTAGAGAGAAAGATAGGGTGTGAATTTAGATGGCAGGTGCACTGGGAGCACTTGAGAGAGGAAAAACTGTATTCAGAATATATGACAAGAAAAAAATCCATTTCCAAATAGGAGAATATATTGAAAACTACTTTCAGTAAAAAACGAGAAATAGAATAAATTCATATAATATTTAAATAATATTCTCTGAAGTTAATAATCTCTCTTCGGAAATTGCTCATGTCAGTTCATTGGATTTACTAACTCTTAAATAGGTACACCTACATAGAAACAACTGGGGATATTGTGGGCACTTACAGTTAAAAGATTCCATGTCTCCAATTTTTATTCCAATGTAATATGACCACAATGATAGGGTCCTCCATGGTAGCATAAATAATGCTATGGAATAACAGGTATTAAGAATCAGTATTTATCATGTTCATAGTAATCTGCTGTGCATTGATCAGTTACACAACTAGTGGCAGAAACTTGACTCTAATTACTTCACGGTACCCAGGCTTATGTATACACAAAAGCTCTAGCAATAGAACCAGAGGCAAAGGGCTAGTGTCTGTCTTTTCAGCACATAATGAAGGAGCTATTGACAAGTCCCTGATTGCGATTTTCAGCCTATAAAAAAATAAGTATAAGTTACAAGACATACATAAAAGTAATTTATATTCAGCTCAAAACTTACTTTATGGTTTGGGGATAAAGAAAGCTGTAATTGGATTTTGTATTGGGAATTACATTAAGAAAATAAGTAGAAACTTGTATGTTGTAATTTAACAAGGCAGGGATGAACTTTTCAGAAAAGAAAGAACACTTCAGGAAAGTAGCTGTGAATCATAATGCTAGTATTGACAAAATATATAAACTACTTTTGAATAAAGTCCTATAAAAAGAAGCAGAGCAGTTTCTTTTCTCCCTAGCTGTTGGATGCCTTTATTGCCACCACTAAATGAAGGAGTGCCACATTGCTCCTTCATTGCAAACAGATGATTATGTGGTGATAATAAGAATCCACAGACACTGAGGAACAAAAAACTGTAAGAGCCAGGTGATACCCTGAACTAGGCATTAGAGCAGGAGACTAGGTAAAGAGCATCCTCTTTAATTATATGAAATGGAGCAGAAAGGCTAAATCCATCTTTGAAATGTTTTATGAAACAGGGATAGAAAGAATAAGTTTAGTAAAATTCACTAATATAAAGTGTCCAATGGACACTATGAGTGCTCAACTGGAAGATATCCCTCTAGTCCAGAAATTGACCATCACCTAAATGGAGACTGAGGAGCTTGTTTGTGCCCAATTTGCAACTGTTTCTAAGGGAAACCAGGGCCTTCAATAATGACTTCAGGTTTAAAAATTATATTCACAATGGAAAATATGATGTATTAGCATTCCCAAGAATATTCCTGAATTCCCTGAATATTATTATAGTCCCACTATGAATTTTTATAGCACCATATGGAGCATCATGGGGTTGACATGGGTGTGTACACTCAGTTAAGAGTACTATTTTATCTTTACTTTCAAAGATAATCAGATTGTACTGATAGTTATAACTTTCTGTTTATTCTTTCTTGACAATTTTCCGAAGAAGACTGTTTTCTGTTACTATCACTGCGAACACGCAATCAGCTCTCAGTGTATCTGAAAGGCTCTGATTATGTGTTTGTTATATCTTTCCAGCCTTGTTTCACACTTGCAGATAATTTTCATGGAATAAAATATGCTAAAATAAATTTTGTCTTATTAGACTCTGTAAGAGGCTCTTCTATTTAGAATATGTTAGAAATTGATCTGCACACTATTCTAACTTTCAAACTTCCTTTCATTCATCAAAAGAGATAAAGTAGGTTTAGCACCACAAGAATTACAGTGTTTTTTCTATTACCAATTTCTGTTTGTGATTGTTTACATAAGATCTGCAATGGCATTTTTAAACTTAAGATAAATTAGCTATATTAAAGTCATTGTTTTTATTCTAGTATTTTATATCAACCATATAAATCTGAACTGATTTTCACTATGATTTGATAGTGTTTTACACATACACACACACACACACACACACACACACACACACACACACACACAGGAAAGATATAAAGTAAAATTAAATTCAAGCCAGAGCCAAGTGACACATTGTTGTGCTAGAATCCATTTGTTGGGTTATGAATCATACTGTGATACTAGAAAACAGGAGCATGGAGAAGTAGCCTCTACATCTTCTTATCTGCTTTTAGTTCTGGAGTAAAAGATAAAGATTATTCAATTATATCTAAAAGGAAATCTGACCCAATATTCCAAAGAAAGCCACAATATACTTCTCTATGGTCAGCTGTTATGTCACGAAGTACCGGAGTTTACAAATTCTCTTATGTGGCATTATCTCTGATTTCGAGGACATGTATTTTAGTGGGAGAGTGAAATAGTGGTGGGAAAGGAAGGAAATATTCTATTGAAGGTTTCAAGTGCACTGTGAATTTATGACCAGAAGAAAAGTTATAAGACATCGATGGTGATATGTGCAAAAATGGGGGTACACTTAAGGGATGAGTATGCATAGAGTAATGGATATGCATTTAAATATTCATGAAAAACATGTAAATATAACCTTTGCTTCTGTACATAAGCTTCAGGTTCATAGGAACCTGTGGGGATCGGTAAAAATGATGGGTAATTTTGTGCCAATTTGAATGGACCAAGATATATCTACATAAAATACTATCTCATGGTATGTCTATGGATGTCTTTCCATATTTCATCATATCTATTAGCTCACAACTAGTAGAATAGATCAATCTCGACTCTGTTGACAGTTATCACTCTACTCCTTCCCTTCCCCAAAGACCTGTATTGACTAATCCATGAATGATGGTGGGAAACATTCTCTATTTTTCTGTCTCACTGCCAAAGTTGGATTTTTTGTGTCCCTTCTGCCTCAGACCTCCATTTACATCAACATCTTTGTTGTTGTCCAGTGTGCAGACAGAAGATCATGACCCTGCTCAGCACCCATAATTACATGAGCCAGATCCTTATAAGCTCCTCATAGCTATGTACGTCTATCAACTATCTAAGAAAATATATATCAGATATTTATCTACTCTACCATATATATATATATATATATATATATATATATATATAATTTTTGTGCATTACAGGTAATGCATTATGGAATAAAGAAAATGAAGACGGTTGATACCTAGCATGAAGAAATGGTGTAGAAATCCCAGTGATGGAGTTAAAAAGCAATGTAGAGTACTAACCATTGAAGGCAGAAATTTCCAATGAGATTTAAGGTTCAGGATAATCATGGTGTTGTAGAACTAGTGAAAATGTATTTCTTACTTTTCTGTTGCAATGATAAAATATTCTGACAAAATCAACTTAAGGAACAAAGGGCTTATGTTGATTTACTATTCCAAAGTGATAGAGTCCACCATGATGGAGAAACCACGACAGAAAGCATGATGATAGCAGTATTGATCCCATCTCAACCATGCATCAAAAAGAAAGGAAGGGAGGAAGGAAGGAAAGAGAGGTGAGAAAGTCCACAACCTTCCCTCAGTGACATACTTCTTCCAGCTACCTGAACAGTGCCATCTACTAGAAATCAAATACTCAATCCAACACATTCAAACTAACACAATCCAGTCCTTGTCCCAATATGGCCATGAAAACCACACAAGAAAAAATTAAGTTAGTCTAAATTCAAAAGTCATTATAGTGTAGTGAGATAGTTACATTGGCTCCTTCTGTGGCACTGGCCACGCCCATTGGTGGGTTTGACAGTCTCAGCACTATTGAGAAGCCTAAAACTTCTCTCTCAGGATGATTCCAGTACCTATATGCAATCATCCTTAGCAAATGTCTCACATCTCTGATCTCACCAACATCTTGATCCGTGGACCACAGGTACAGCAGTTTATGTACACAGAAGCTGTGAAAAGCATCCCTAAGAGACTGTTTTATAGGAGCAAACAACTCTTTAGCTCTCTTTCACAAGCTGGAGGCTTGGCCGGGTAGAATCTAGCCCTCTGAGCAACTTTTTTTTCTATTTGTCTAGTGCAGAGCACATGGTTTCACTTAAATGATGCTAATTGTTTTAAGAACTATGACCTTTTAACATGACTTGACTTCCCTCTTATGCTTCTCACTGTTCTTTTTCTCTCCATACTGTACATTTTTGTCTCTTTCTTCCTCACATGGTGTTCTTATTTATGTGGGTAATCAGTATCAACCATATCATAGACACAGGGTTATGCTGTCTTGAAATTACCTCCCCCAAATAATATTTAATCTGTTACTTTTAAATTTACCTTTACATGAGTTATCAGGACATGGGTATAATGCAACCAGACCCTTTGGAAGATACCCCATAAATGACTTTTAGTTGCTAATGGAGTCCTTGTTCCCCTCTGGTACCTAATGAACCAGGCATCTAATGTTCTTTTTATTCTCAGCACTACTATCTTCTAGGATTCTATATAAATGGATGACCTGTCAAGTTCTGCTTACACCATTCAATGGTTTGATCAAAATGGAGCTAGAAGCCAAGAGTAAATCCTTTATTCTTTGTTTTGTTCAGTATTTTATCACAGCAACAGAAAAAAATAGCTAAGAAATTAGATGTGGTGAGGTACAAGTTTTTAAAGCCTACCCCCAGTGAAATACTTCTGTCATCAAGGCTCCATCACGTAAAGTTTCATCAGTACCTCATACGATACTGCCAGCAGGGGGCCAAGAATTCCAATACATGAGACCATGGGAGACATTTCTCATTCAAACTGTCATAGACAGTTTTAATTGTCAACTTGGAATGTCTAGAATCATCTGGGTAGAGAACTTTAGTGAGGAATCTTCTAAGGCAAGCTGTCCTGTGGACAAATATTTGGCATGACTAAGTATTCTGAATCTCCTGCCTTATTTGTTACTTTATCTTGGTAGTGTCCCTTCTTTCCTTTGGAGCTCTGTGAATGCTAATTGGCATCTTCCCATACACTACACTAACATTCCAAGTATTCAAAAAAGAATGGTGTTTTGGACCAAGCACATCTATTTTGGCATATGAGGCAACTTTTCATTATTCTCATCTAACCTAAAATACAAATGTTAGAGACAAGAGGGAGGTTCATAGACTTAATGAGTGACATAGTATAGGATAATCAATCATAGACATAGAGAGCAAAAATCCCAGTGACATAGATGATATCTATCAACATGAACTCTGAGAACTCAATCTTATATGTAAAATGAGAAAAGATTTTTTATAAAAAATCATCAAATAAAAAAATTAATAGATTTTTCAAGGAAAAGAAACTGTTCTCTCTACTTAACAACAAATGGATTGACATTAATTCTAAAAGAAAACCATGCAGAAGATAACATTACTACCATTCTGCTCCATAGGCAAAAAATAAAATTATAAAGCTTAACAGTATAGCATTTCACATAAATGATAAGTTCAGAATTTATAACAGTCTCCTACTCTGAGATTTCAAAAGCTACACAATTGTTCACTTCATGTAGTCTTTAGTGCCACTGAGGTTAATTACATATTCATGTCACCTATAGATAAAGGTAACACTGTGATCATGCCCTTCCACAGTCTAACGGAATCCTGACGATAATCAACCATGTGATATATCATGGAATAGAAAGAATAGCATAATGACGGGGTTATCCTTCTGTATGCTGCGAATATATGTTTTTTCTTATTGGTTGATGAATAAAGCTGTTTCAGCCAATGGACAGGCAGGATGTAGCCAGGCAGGAAGTATATGTGAGGCTACAAGAAGAATGCTGGTAAGAGAAGCAGAGAGTTGCCATGGAGACACCATGTAACTCCTGAAGAACTAACATGCTGGAGCATCACAGGGAAGATGCAGCCTTCTGTAAATACACAGTTTAATATGAATGCATTAAAAATTAAGAGAGAGCTAGCCAATAAGAAGCCTGAACCATCCGCCAAACACTTTATAATTTATATAAGCCTCTCTGTATTTATTTGGGATTGAAAGGCAATGAGACTGGGCTGGACAGAAACTCCATCTACTGCATAGTACTCCCATCTATTGCCTATAGACAACAGAAAAGTTCCTTACAGGATATATGCAGTGTGATAAGGGTTATTTTTCTCCTCAGGATACTTTCACAAAAAACAATCATAAGCAAGATCATTAATGTAACATATCAAGCTAACCTTATAAACATTTGTAATAAATAAATTAAAAGATATACCTTAATGGTTCTTTTGTCATTTAGCACTTTCCTATAGATTAGGCTAGACCGGCCACATCACTGATAGTGGGATTTCATGTTATGTTAAAATCACAGTCCTATTTGAAAACCCTAAACAATATTGACCTTTTCTCTGTCAAGAAACTGAGAATGGAGAGAAAAAAATGTTGTCTGCAATGTAACAGCCATCACCCCAACTCCTGCCAAGTCCAGTAATAGAATCCTTGTGAGTCCTAGACTATTGCTGAACATCTTTACTTCACAGGGATTGGGGAGTGTCTCTGTGAGTTCTGATTACAATCAAGATAAATTGTTTGGTTTGTTTTTTAACCTTCTAATTTCTGCCATCACCACTCATTATAGATATCTCCTGAATCAAATCCTCTTTACTTTTTCACAGAAGGGTTCACTGTGATCCATTTCTTAGTTACTCCATTTCTATATCTTGATGTATATAAAGGTTGGTGTGGTGATATAACTAAACCTCTACATTGTTGTGCTTACAGAAAGAACAATTTAAAAACCACAAAAGTGGTTGTCAATGAGCATGTGGGAGACCGAATGGTACCTCTCATACAAATGTGAGTATGATGGTTTGTATCCCCACCACTGACATAAATGGTAAGGGGTGTGGCAGCACATCTGTAATGCCAGAATATGTAAGGGGAAGATAGATTATCCCTAAAACAAATTCCGTAGCTAGACTAACGAAATAGGAGCTGTCTAAGTTCAAGTGAGAGTTCCTAGCTCACTATATAAGTTAGAGAGCAATTGAGAAAGACACCAAATGTCTATCTCTGATGTACACATGTTCTTGCATACACATGCACCCACAAACATTGTGTTCACAAATTCAAACTTGTACAGAAAGAGCTCTTAATTATACTCAGTGGACTATTTCTTTACTGAGTGGACAGCCAACCATTTCTGTCAGCGTCAATGCTGTGACCCTGGGGAGAAAAAAATCAAAGCACTTGTTGGCTCTTCTGAAAATGAATGACCTCTGAGGAGGTCACTGTTTCCTAGCTTTTTTTTGTCTGGCAGAGACTCAGGAACGGGTATTTTTTATGGTAGAGTCTGGACTAGAACCTTGACCCTGCCACTGTCCCATGATGGCATTTCACTATCCTGCACCATCTGAATTTTGTAGTCTATCTGATTACATTCCAAAGTTATCTACCTCTCAAATGTACCATTTCATAATCCAAATAAAGACATGTTTTTTATAACCACCAGATTGTTTTCATAAAACCTCAAGTTAAGAAACTGTTCTTAGGTGGAAAGGTAAGTCCGGTTCCAATCATCTCTTGCCTTCTTGTGGCATCCACAGCCAGATACAGATATCTGTGGTGCAGTTACACTTAAGTGGGAAAACATTCATATTCATAAAATAAAATTATAGAAAACTTTTTTCAAAAGGAAAACCTCCTTGTGTTACTAAAATGAGTATCTGGTGAGGTAGTCTCAATATTGCATTCAGTTTCTGGGGCTTCAACAAATAGAGGCAATGACCTCTTTCCAAATGAGTCTATTCCATATGTCTATTTCAGCTTAATTTTGATATAAATTACCAGGCATAGAGCATATATACAAATCAACTTAACTTTGGAAAATGCTACTAAATATCTTCAGACTGTTCTGATCACAGACATATACAGCTCATAGCATGCATTATTTCATTTTCTTAAATATCACAAGCTGTAGGAGACATACCTGCTTTGCTTTGTGGCTTTGCTTTGCTTGAGGATAGTCTCACCCTATAACCCAGACTGACTTTGAATTTATAATCCAACTCTAGTCCATCAATGCTAGAATCATCAGTGTGTGTCAGTCTATTGCCTTGCCTTATGCAAGCAATTTTATTTTCCTTGATGTGACACTAATTCTTTTATTTTAGAACTAAAGGTAATGACAAATCTAGACTCTTGAAATGTTTTCTAGGTAGCTCTGTTAGAGTCCTGTGGAAGGTGAGTGTTGAAATCAAACCCTTCACCATTGAGCAGTCAATTCTAATCAAAAGCAGTGTTACTATATCAAAGGCAGCAATTGTCCAGTGGTCCTATCTCATATACATCTAGTTCTCGAACTACACATTTGTCTTCTAGAAGCCAGGATACATACACGGAGAACAAAGCATTCCATTTTTGAAAACCCAGTGTGAAGTTGACATAGTAAAGAGAAGGCAGACAGCTATCTATATTACTGGGACAAAATTGACTTTTTGAGATCAATAGAAATTATAATAAAGCTGTGGATTTGTATCCCCTTCCCATTCCTCAAATATTTAAATGATGACTTTGCAATACAACTTTCACTTCATCAGCATCTCTGCGGAAATTGGAAATTATACTATGTGATACAATTAAAATGTATATCCACAACCACTCAGAATAATCATAGCTAATTAGAAATTATGAATCATTAAAATGACATGGTTTTCTGGCAGTGTGTGTGTGCACAGTTAATTCCTGTCTCCTAACTTCCTTATCCAATCTCTGTGTAAATCGAAGGCGGTACATTTGTTACAGTATTCCTATTAAGCTCCTCCATTAGCTAAATTGCCATTATAGCTAAGGTTTAAAGGTTATCAGGGCTAGAAAAATACTCAACATAGCTAATACATATAATTAGCTGTGGTTAGATTCCATGTTAACTTTTCCACTGCTATTCAGTGAATTTTCAAAAACAAATCATTTATGCAGGCTTATCAGGGATGCCAGAGTGCTCCTGATGGAATTCAGAGTATCTTTATCGTAATAAAATCCTAATTTCTATTTGTTCCAGTGCCCAACATTAATTTGAAAGTTGACTATAACATTATCCAAATACTTGAGTAATTCTGGAACAACATTTACAATGCTCTGTGAGGAAAGTTGAAACACATTTAGGGAGAGAAAGAAAGAAGGGAGAAAAGTAGAAATGTTGAATTAACAGCATGAAATTTCCTTAGAAAATTAAAAGCAGTTTTAAAACTATTCATATTTGTGTGTGGAATGCATGCATAAGTATATGCTTGCACGTGTGTGAGTGCAGAGACCAGAGTCTGGTATTGGTTGTCCTCAACAGTCTGCACTTAGCTAAGCAAGATCTTTTCCTGAACCAAGAGCTCTCCTGTTCAGTGAGTTGTGTTAGTCAACATGCTCCCAGACATCACTTAATTCTGCCCCCTAGTGCCGGAAGTAAGGTGGATTGGCATGCCTATCTTCCTAGTACTTACATTCTGCAGATCTGAAGTCCAGTTCTCACTCTTGAATGACATGTATTTTCTACCATGCTGTATTTCTAGCCCAATTCTTCTTTTTTTAAACAAAAAGGTTATGTATGAACTTCAAAGTGAATATGATGCATAAAACCGTTCCTTGTTACCTACACATGACCTGCACAAGATCAATCTAGCCCAAATTCCAGCACAGATCAGATAAATGTTTTCTAGGCCTCACCGAGTTCTCTTACTGAGGAATTACTGGCAGTAGATGCTTGCTGAAGAGGAGACACACATCCTTTGCCAGGATGATCACTGGTAGAGTCTCCATGCCCCGATGGACAGCCTCATACCCATGCATGTAAGTAGTACTGACTGGACTTAGCAGGACATATAAAAAAATTGAAATTGGGGACAGGTCTTGGAGGATATGATGGGAGTAGGAGAGGGAAAATAAGGGAACTATATATGACCATAAGCTATAGTACATACAGATGAAATTCCCCAAAATAAAGAAAAATTAAAATAGTCGGGTATGGTGGCACATGCCTTTAATCTTAACAATTAGGAGACAGAGGCAGGCAGACTTCTGAGAGTTTCAGGCCAGCCAAGGCTACACAATGAAAACCTGTTCCAAGAAAGAAAGTAGAGACAATTTGATTAAAATGAGCCAAATAAAAGTTATTTCCATTTAAAGTGGTTAGGAGCAGCACCTTTACAGAGCTCGGATTATTCGGTGTTCGCACTGGATTTCCCAGTTATGGGAACAATTGAGCTAAAGTATGGCAAGAATAGCAGCTGCAGAATAGGTCTTTCCTTACATTATCAGTAGACTCTATCCATCTCTTACAAGGCAGGGACCATACTGATGCAAAGGTTGTAGCAGCCACTAACCCCGAGACAGAGGAAAGAAAAATAGAGACAATTCTGTACCTAAGTGGGATCATTGCCTGAGCAGGCATTTGACAGATCCAAAATATACAGACAAAAGCTTAAGACAGCCCCTTTCATGAAAATGTAACTGTCAATACACACTTTCAGGAGCCTCACAGCTCCAACCTGAATGGAAAAAAAACTATGATGTTTAAGGAAGTGGCAGATAATAAGGTAGATATGGTCTAAGATGTGGCTAGTGGCAATTCCCATGTAGGTGTGTTTTTCTCATTATTACTGGATTTGTTACATATAATTAAATGCTATTAGTTGGAGTATAATGTATTCGATAGCCAGACAGGATTGGTGTCACCTTCATCTATGCTATGATTATTGCATGGGTTTCTCTCAGATTAAAACTCCATTGTGTTCTTTGGGGCTCCAATGACAAAAAAAAAGAAAAGAAAAAGAAAAAGAAAGAAAGAAAGAAAGGAAGGAAGGAAGAAAGAAAAGTTTTTCTTTGAAGCTGGAATTTTAGGAATTTTAGGAATTTTAGGGTTTATATACCAGGAAGAAGGCTAGAAAGCTGGAGGAAGAAAACATAACTAAGTACTTCTTTTTTGGATCAAAGATCAGCAAGCTAACACATGTGGCTGTTTTGCCATATCTTACTTAGGATCCTCCTGGAAATTGGTCACATACAGCAGCTCTCATGAGCCAACTTTCTCTGCTGATATATCTAATATAAATTAGGGCTGGAGAGATTGCTGAGTAATCAGTAACACCTGATGCTCTTCTGGAGGACCTATCCTTGATTCCTAGCACTTAAAACCATCAATAACTCTAGTTCCAGGAGATCCAACTCTCTCTACTAGTCTCTGTGGGCATTGGATATGAACATGTTACATAGACATATATGCAAGCAAAACAATAAATAAATCTGAAGAGTTAGAATTAAAAGGTGTAGGGTTGCTAGCATATTCTAATGCAAATGTAATTAGTTGAGGAATGTAAATGGAATAGAAAGGAAACCAAAATCAAACCACACTGAGTTTGAAACAGGTAAATCATCAACACAATTGGATTCATTGGAGTGACAATGCCAACCTCATACTAATGAAATAATACGTAAAGAAATGGAGCATTACATGAAATTTGGTTTTTACCAAAACCAAAACCTTCCAAGAAATCAAGGGTTAATTACAACAGAAGAACTGGTAATCTTTCAAAATGAAAATAATAATAATAATTTAGAACATAAGTGAAGCAAAACATCATTTCCAAAATCTGATTCTTAAGTAGAATATGTAGGACATAATTATGTTGTATATAATTGAGATGCTATTGGTTTATGAAGATTATTTACTTAGGAGAAAAACAACATGAAGCATCTTGAAATTATAGAATTACCTCTTGAGCATTATCATGCACGGATTTTATTATATGCTTACATTTGTAAATATGTAAGATTATTATATGGAAACTATGACCTAATATAATAAGCAATATAATTTATCAATAATTTTGTATAATCATTGCCTGAGTTCATATTATGGGCAAACATGTCTGAGATCATTACATGAAATAGTATATTCTGATAAGCTGTTAGTGATTTCACAGACACCAAAAACATCTTCTAAAGAGAAAGAAATAATAAAATGTGGGAGGCACAGTGACAGGGGATGTCTGAATAGACAACTAATAGTCTTTGGCAAGTTGGTCACTGAGGGTGTTTACTTGAGACAGTCATGGGGAGGGTTAAAGGGAGAAGCATGCACCCACATTTCTCATTGGAAGAACAGAAATTAGGGCAGGACATGACAAATAATTTCAACAACATTAGCTATGAAAAGATAGGGCATTAAGAGGTTCTGAGTATTTAGTTTTGATTTAAATGCATGTTTGTCAGGGTAGACATTTATATATCCCCAGTGAAAACTTAAAAAGATTACCACTGATTTAAAAATACATTTCTTAGTGGTAAATATGGGTATTTTTCCATTTCCAAAAATAATATTTATTTACAAGTTTAACTGTAAAAACTGCATGTGCAAATAAATGGTGCCATGAAATGGGAAAACAAGCTGTCAGACAATTGAACTCTAATCTGTGTGACAGCTCGTTCAGCAGTGTAAACACACACACACACACACACACACACACACACACACACACACCAACAGTTCTGTGCTTAAATTTGACTTGTGAACTGAAGATGGGAAGGCCTCTCCATGAAATTCTAGGAAGTACTGCACAGGTAGTTTTAATGAGAATTTTGAAAGAATTGGTTAAGAAAAATGAAACAGTACCAGTGGTAAGCAAGCATGCTTGACAGTTTTTGAGAATGTTCATATAATACAGAATTTTGGTTTTGTTCTTAAAAGATCAAGGAATCTGAGGGAAGATGCACAAATACCTGTTGATAAGAGGAGGGTAATTGTTTTCTACGATCAAATTGTGGACACAATGCAGTAATAAAATGAATGAACCACAGATGTACACAAATGAACCCAATAACTCCTTGATGACAAAAGACACACTGTATTATGCAGTTAAGCTTATATGCAATTCAGGAAATGGCAACATACTTGAATAAACAGGCAAATTAGAACACCAGATTTGAGTTAGGAAAGCAAAGAGAAGAAATGATGGCCAGTGAGTAAGAAAGAGCATCAGGGAATGATAAGAAACTTGCTTTTGATGGGGGTACATCCTAGTCAGAAGTATCCATATCTCAAAACTCATACAAATTTTACTCTTAGGATACATATATGTTTTACACATCTTGTTATCAATACAATGATGCATGGATGGAAAAGAGTGGGTGCATGTAGTATGGAAGGACAACTCATCGTCTCACTGTGAAATGAATCTCAGACTTGGACATCTGTGGAAACTGATCACATATCAGCCCCAAAGCATGGTTGTGGCACATGATTAAAAACAATACTACCCCAACAATCAACCAAAGCATCCAAATTTCTGACTTTCTCAACATTCCACAACCTTTCTTCTTAAAAACCATTTCAGGAATCTATTTTCTTTTTTATTGTATTATTCACTACTAACAAGTGAGTACATAGCTATGGCTTCTAGGATCTGTTGACATTTGATTTTGGATAATCTATCACCTAACTCCCCCATAATGCCTTGGTAAATTATGGTTATCTCATTGCATCCCTTTCTTCATTTTTCTTAAACAAATTTACATAAAAAATATACATTTCCAGTTCATAAAATTGTGCTTTTGATTCTCCACAGGCAATATATATATATATATATATATATGACATATATATATATGTGTGTGTGTGTATACATGTATATATACATGTATATATGTATATATATGTATATATATATACATGTATATATATAAAATCTCCCATGACCCTTCCCTTCCAAGTCATTTTAGTTCAATGACCCAGGATATGCCTTTTATTTTCTTTCATTCATTTTCATTATAAGATTTTCAATTTGGATTGAACAGGTTGTCAATTGACCTTTATTTTTCCCCTGGCATAACTTAATTCAGATTCCCTTGTATAGAGAGTAATGATTCTTGGGGATTTTTTAAATCAATATGATCATGTTCATTAATATTGTTCAAATTGAGTCCGATATTAATTCTTTTTTAAAAAATTTGAAAACAAATATTAGAGCTGTAGTTTCTCATAAAGAAAATAGGTAATTTGACCAATAAAAAAGAATATTAAAAATGTAGATTATGCTGAACATTAAAGACAACATTTTTGGGAATAAAATTCAATAAATATTAAACATAATCCCAAGAATTACAAGAGAATAAATATTATTGCTTTAAATGTGTAACTGGTTAGATATAAAGAAAGAATAGCTGAAATAAAATTAGCTGAGTTGTTTGCAATAAATACTTGGGGGAGGATTTACAGGCTCACCTCTCCATTAATTGTTGTAATATACACACAGCATGAATTCTGGATTTCATTCTGAGGAGACTCTACAGGGATTCAGGTTGGGTTAGTAAGTGTCAGCTTCTTGGAACTCTCAAATATGCTGGAAATAAGTTGTAAAGAATTTTCCTGAATATGTAGTGGCTTTAATAAGATAGTTTGATGAGTAAATGAATCAGAAAATTGAGGACTAAATTCTCCTTGCATTTTGTAGGCTTTTGCAATGATAGCAAGGTCAAAACATTTGGATTACAACCGAAGAAGCATCAGCTCCTTTCTTAAAAACTATTTAAACCAAATCATTGTCAGACACTAAAACAAAATCATGAATCCCACTAATTTAAATTCAACTCTTGGGTGTAGAGCTCACATTTAGGGGAAAACCAGGCTACACTGTTGCACATTAAGCAAATGTGGAGACCAGCAGTAATGCCCCAAGATTAATTGTTAGCTGGGAAGAAAATCATGCCTAGTAATCATGAAACATGCCAATTGTTTTAACATACAATGAACTCAATCTAAAGGTTTCTTTTAAATATAAAA
The DNA here is from genome assembly GCF_943737965.1 of Phodopus roborovskii. NCBI lineage: Eukaryota > Metazoa > Chordata > Mammalia > Rodentia > Cricetidae > Phodopus > Phodopus roborovskii. Next base: position 14,111,014 of record NW_026126470.1, on the reverse strand, counting down.
TTATGTACTTTTGGAAACAGACTAGAAATGGGTTAATATGTAACATTTGATATTTAAACATATTGCCAAACGTTTTAAACCTATGCCAGAACATATATGACTGTGATCACGTTATTGAGTCTTTTATTTCTTGATTATCTGATTATAAATATAAAACAGTATCTAGGAAAAAATATTGTGTTCGTTAATAGCACATATAATTAATACAAGCATAAAAAATATGGAGTCAATAAATACAAATAATATATTTTTCTTCATAGATACCCAAATATCCAAAACACTTAATACTTATTATGCTGTATTCATAACAATAAATGTAAAAATAAAATAAGGGATAGTCTTGACTCACATTTGAAAAGTGCTCATCTGCATAATTTTTTTTCAAAAAAATCACAAAATACTTTGCAAACATGTTGAAAAGCTCATCAAAGATATTTATCTACCATTTTGTTCTAATTTTCTATCTGCCCCAATTAAAAGGTTCATCCCTTACTTTTCACTCTACAATCATCAGAAATATGAAAATTATGACTGTCAGATGAGTATGTGATCCACAACTTTCATTTTCCTTGCAGATGACCTTCAACAGTATGAAAACAATCTCTTACTGTTGATGTCTCCAGAGCAAAAATTATGACCTGAGATTATTCAGCTAAAATCCAATTTTACTATTAGTTAACTTTACTAAGTACATTCTATCTAGCCATCATTCTAATTTAATATAGCCCTGTCTTTTCTCTGGTCCATTTTCCTTCATGAATGAACAAATTGCGGTCTAAGTACTGGCAAGGTGAACACTTGGCTAGAAATGCAAAATTATGAAAAGCAGAGTCACATTTGCTTTTATGCATTTGCAAATTTAATTTGACTCTTGCAATGGTTATCTGTGGCATAATCTTTTCTGGCTGTTTTTTAAATTTTGAATTGTATTTTGAAAAATCGAAATTCAATCTACTATGTTACAACTTATTGGTGACTTATTAAGTTGACATCTTGTCATGGTTCACCATTTCATAATCTTAATTAAAAAGTAACAGTTGATAAGAGTGAGAGGTCTGTGAGTTTGAACTCACTGTGCTGGCTAGTTTTCATGTCAGCTTGACACAAGGTACAGTCATTGGGGAAGAAGGGATACTATTGGATCAAATTCTTCCGCAGGATTGGGCTTTAGGAAGTCTGTATGGTATTTTCTTGATTGTTGATTGATGTGGAAAGACCCAACTCACTGTGGGCAGTTCCACTCCTGGGCTGGGGGGTCCTGTTTGCTACAAGAAAAGCAGATTGAGAAAGTTGTGGGGAGCAAGCCAGTAAGCAGCACTCCTCCATGGCCTTTGCACAATCTCCTACCTCCAGGGTCCTGTCCTGCTTGAGTTCTTGTTCTGGCTTCCTTTAGTGATGGACTGTTAACCTGCAGTGTAAGTGAAATATATCCTTTCCAAGTTGCTTTTGGTCATAATGTTTTGACATATCAATAAAAACCCTAAGATACTCACCAATTATCATGCTGCTCTTAGAAATTAAGAATATAAACATATCTCCTTAAACCATCAGACCTTGTTAACCCAAGCAACAATCAGTTCTACAAATGTTAAAATAAAAAGATTCCTTCCAGACTAATGTGGTTTGATCAAGCCAGACCTCCTGAAACAGAGTACCAGGTGATCCTACATTCAAAACAGCTGGACAAAGCAGCCTTACAGACTACAGCCAGGATTTCTGCATCTTCTTAGAATCCCCCATGACAGCGCCCCTTACCAACAGGAAGTAGTTTGGAAAGAACGATGCCCAAATTCCCAAATATTGTCTATAAATGTTTGTTTTCATTTAAATGGACTTGGTTACATAAAATAAATTTAAAAAAAAGAAAAGAAAAAATTTCCAAAAAAATTTCTTTTCAATTCATTAATAAATTGTATAAAACTGAGAATTTTAAGGATGAATATTATACCAAGTACACTAAAACATAAAAGGCTATTCAGTCTTCTTAAATACATATTCACATTATATTTGTTTTACTTATAAACTATAACACATTATCAGAGAACAAAGAGAGGGGAGAAAAATGGCAACAATGCTGCAAAAGTATTCTGCTACTAAAACAAAACCAAAAATGTTTGAAAATTAAAACTTTTTCTTCACACTAAAAATATCAATGTACTCTAGAAAGTATAAATATAGAGAATATTAAATAAAGTCTTCTAAGTGAGAACCTGGAATAATGACCAGAGTAGTGTTCCTTATCTCTGTTATCCATTGGGATGTTTCCAACTACAACTAAGAGAAACTCCAGCTCAAACTGTTGTTTATAAAAGTTCTAAGGTCCCATGACAGGAAGTTCAGCTGAAGGCAGGTGCCATGGGTTCTTGATTCAGTGGCTTAATGACATCATCGGGGACTTAAATTCTTTCTATCCCTTTGTTCTGCTCACATTGGTGCTTTCCCCTAAACCAGGTTATACTTGGAGATCATAGGTTCTTAGCTTCAAGAAAATAAACACTGTTGCTGATACCTTGTAAGCCTTTCCAGTACCAGGGAAATGACCATATCCCTAAGTCCTAAGAACCAGGATTTCAATAGTCAGGAGGATGGCAGGTGCTGGGTGGTTAAAGTAAAGCATGCACTAAACCCGAATAGAGAATGGAGACAATTCATCAACCTTTGAACAAACAATTTCTAATAAGACTGCAGACATGGAGAGAAAGCAAAAGCCAGTATCTCCAGCTGGAATCTGATTCCAAATCATTTTAAGAACAATCTATTAATTCGCTCATCCTAGCATCAACACAAGAGTTTATTTAAAGTTGGTGTTCAGCGGGTTTCTCATTGCCCTGCCTAATGGGGAATTTGATCTTCTTACAGATCTATCTCATAGATAAGAAAGAATTGAGCAGTGAAGAGTAATTATCAAAGTTATGGCAAAAACAGATTTACCTTAGATTTCAAAATGGCCATATATAGCTATCTTTCTATCTCCATCAACCTACTCATCTATCTATCCATCCATCCATTCATATGGGTTCTTTTGATAAATATACAGAGGTAAACATATTATCTGTGAAATCTGTCAAATTTTGGATTAATTAATTAATGGAGACCTATTAATTCTTAAAAAAAAATGAGTACTGTAAGTAGCAGAAATTTTCTTAACATATCTACAGAAAATATCAGAAATGTTTTCTGATAAATCATTTTGTAATTTTCAATTATTATTTAATTCAAAATATATAGAAAGGTAAAATAAAATAAGTTTACTTTCTACCACTTCTTTTCAACATTGTTTTCTCGCACCAGTACTTTGACCCATGTGGTGGTCTACTCTTCTAATCCTGTCCGGCAGGAGGCAGAATAACAAGGACCGCCATGAGTTTGAGGAAAACATGGGCTACAAAGTGAGCTGCAGTCCAGCTCGAACTGCAGAGAGCGCCTCAATCTCTAGGGGGGAAAAGGCCTTAAATCCATCAATCATTGTCTAAATCAATAATTGGAATGAAACAAGTTAGTTTTAAAATGTGCATTAACTAACACAAAACTATTTTATGCTACAATTTCCATTTTACTTGTCTTCAAAGAAAGCAAGATGATGAGTGTCGCTCTATGTCTAAATGGCAATACAAACAACAGTATTACCCCCAAAAATAGCTGAGAAGTTCGTGGGTGGGTACTTCGATGAAGAAAGGAACGTTGCTAAAAGTTATGAGCTAGAGCCTACTTTAAATCTATCAAAAGACATGCTTATAGTACTTATTAGAAGTAAAATTCGTCCTCATAATTATTACCTAAAAAGTAATTTGAAGACAAAGGAAATATACTCATTAGGTCATGCAAAGGGAAGAATAAAGTATGTGCGTGTAATATTTTTCCAAATTACTTTTAAATTAAATGCTTTCCCAATCAAAATCTCAGTGGGAAATAAAAAACATCATTTTAAAGTTAATCTTCTACAAGTGTGTAGTAATGAAGCATTGTTAAAAATAAATATTAATTATGTTAAATATAAAAACAATAGTAGGGAAGCCTGCTTAACACCATCTTATCACTGAGGAGCAGCAGAATTGTTTTTGGTTTGGTTTTTTATTTTCTTTAAGACAGGTTTTCTCTGTGTTACAGCCCTGGCTGTCCTGGAATTCACTCTGCAGACCAGGCTGACATCAAACTCACAGAGATCCACTTGCCTCTGCCTACCAAGTGCTGGGATTAAAGGTGTGTATCTCCACCTGGCTAACACTTATTATTTCATTTTAACTGAAATATTATTACTAGACATACACTGGTATAGATACCTTTGTTTTATAAAATAAAAAGTAACATACAGATTTAACAAATTAGAATAATGCAATTAGGTTATTCAAGCACACATTACACATTTGATAATTTATATTGAATCATTAAGGTACAAGATTGTAAGGATTCAGATTAGCTACTGTAGTTTTGAGTAGCTATTTTTTAACCCACTTGTCTTTACATAGATAGCATGCTTCTAAGCACATGTAAAATAGGCATCATTTTTTCATATAGAAGAAGGGTATATATTTTTCACTAATGGTGATTTCAGGTTTATTAGGAATTATGTCAAAGTATATCCTTGAAGGTGGAGCTTCACATGAAGAATGATTCATATTATTTATTCACATCTTTCTTGAACTCTAGAAAAAATGCCATGCTTGCTCAAGTTGTATAAATCAAAGTAAATAAAAATTAATGAAAAGTGACATTGTGTATAATGAGAAAGTTTACTGATGTCATTTAAACCCCCTTCCTGCTGCCCACTATAATCCAGTTATAATGTATACTTATACACTAAATATTTTTGTTATTCAATTTTGGGGGACCAACTATTTTAAAGTAAGTTGTTATATTATAAAAGTACAAATAATTTAGGGGTTTATTTCTCACAAAATTAAAATCATGTGAAAACACATGACCAAAGAAGGTGCAACTTTATTATATGAAGGCATGAAGTAAAATGAATTGTTTTAAGGGAGGAAGTCTTAAAACACAACTAAACCTGCCATTTTCAAAGGGGCGATAGATTAATAGAATAAATATAAGCCCAGAAGCTATAGGTAGAAATAATGGGATAAGAAAAATTGGTCAGGGATGTTGAATTACTCACATAATTAAGGCTAATTTATTTATCTTGTCCTAGTTATGTCTGACCTCAAGGTCTGGTCAGGTTCCCTTGACAAGGTATTTGATCCTTTCATATTCTAAAGGGCACTGGGTGCTTCCAAAACTAACAGAACATTGTCAATATAAACAACCAACAGAGTCTTCCACACCCGATGCCTGTCAGAGCATTACAGAAAAGGATGCCACATAGAGTATTTAAAAGGCTACAAGCCCAATCCATACTGGAGCGGAATAATGCCTGGATTTCATTACAAAGTCTCAAGAGAAGAGTGTAGCCCATACAGAAATAGCACAGTCCTAGAAAGGGATTCAGAATATCATCCACATCTACAGAGACTCACCCACCTATATCTGTCCCAACACACGAAAGTAAAGAACAAGAAGCAATTCTCAGAGGTTTTAGAACTATAATAGCCATGGCAAAGTGTATGAATAGATACTGGGTAGAGACTAGTGTGGCCAAATAGATGGATTAATATTTTTGCTTTCTTTTTTCCCCTTTCATTTCATTAAAAGCAGATCATTATTTTCTGCTTGACTAATTGTCAACTATTTAGTGGTCTATTAACCAGTTTCCTGTGTTCCTCAAATCCTGAAACTTTAACTGAAACTCAGTAGAACTGTATTTAAGAAAAATTAGAATTCCTTCCCCCCTCCTAAAACTATACATTGCCATCTCATTATTGATGTAACAGAAAATAAATTCTTTGTTATTATTTGTTTTGGTTGTGAGTGTGGAGAACTGAATGAAGAATTTGAAAACGCTCAGCAAATACCCTACCATTGAGTCAAGCCCTCACCTCCTTAGAAACATAGTTCTTAACAGTCTATTTCACATTCTGAACTGCACCTCACTCCTTAGTCCTTGATGTTATTTAGTCTATGCTCAGAACACCCACCATCATCCCCTCTCCATAGCGTTCTTAACCAATGGGTTCCATTGTTTCTTTCCAGCCTCATTCATCTTTCCTCCATTTATTTCCACCTGGGTTTGTAAACAATGATTGATATTTCTAGAAATATAGTGAACCCGCCTTCCCTTCACAAATACACGGAAATGACAAATAAATATAATATAATAATGTTTAAATATTTCATCCACCTCAAAAAGGATAAGGTAAATCTCTAGGGATCAGCCCTGAAGAAGAAAATATAAAAACCAAAAAGCACAGGCACAAGCAGAAAGTCAAATATGGGATCTTAGAGCTGGTGGCTGGTCTTTAATGCCCACTAAAGGAATCCAAGAAATAAGTGGAGCTAAAATGTATCTCTAGTCATAAACACTAAACTGGCAAAAGCTGAACCAATTCAAAAAAACATTTAGAAAAGTAATGGGTAAATGTTCATACCCCTCTCCTAGTTCCTAGGACAAGATTTAAAAAAAAAAAATCATTAAAAACAAAAATTCAGACCTCTTTTATGCATCAAGTAGTACAAATGAATTTTAATTTCTAGCATAATACTGCAATGCTCTGCTAGAAGGCTAGCATGGCAACTGATATAGGACCTCTTGTGCCACAGAAGGCAGAGAACATTCAGATCCAGGATGCCTCCTATACAAATAAAAATAAAAATAAACCACGCCCCAGTATGGTGTAGTTTATATGACTCTTAGGCTGTATTTTTCTTCCCTATTTATCTAGCCCTCGTACGTTTGTCTCACTTTCAGGACAAGTATTCCTCATGATTATTCCTACTATTTCCAGATTCAAAATTTCTTGTTCTTACTACAGACACCAGACACTCAAAAATAGGCCTGTCAGAGGACATGCATACAACAGTCACATACAAAAAGTAACTACCAGACCAGCAGATTGGCCGCAGGGCCTTTCCTTTTAGCTGTACTCCCTTTCAGCTCCAAAGAGGACAGCCTCCCCAGGGAGGAGGCTTTGATGGGTTCAGAGAAGATATAGGAGAAGACAGACAAAAGATTGTTCTGAGTTTATGCCTCTATCAATGAATTCTTTCAAAATTCAGCGTTTTCTTGTTGAGATGGCATGCATGCCTGAGCTCCTTTGTTACAAAGCCACAGACAGATCACTAATACAGTCTTCCATTTGTCCCATCTTTTTACTTCATCATCATTGTCCCTCAACAACTATGGCTACATATTTGCCCCTCTATGATGTATTACTCTTTAAGTTTTTGTCACTAATACTTTTCTTCTAGTGAGTCTGGGTTGAGATATATCACATGTAAATTGTTTGACAGAGAGAGAGAGAGGAGGAGGAGGAAAGATAATGCATAAGAAAACGTACTGAACAATCTTCACCAATGACACAGAATGTGTAATAGTTGCAGGTATAACATAAAGCAAATGAACCAAATGGCTCCTTTTAGGGAAAAATGTTTTCCCTTTCTTCGTGTAGATCTAGATCAAGCTTGGTGGGCAAAGTATCTCCATGCTGAGCTTTTTTTGCCATCTCACAAATGAAAATCTGAAACACATTTGCACAAGAACAAATTGGGCAAAAACAATAGGGATTCTGGAAGGAGTTCTGAGGGGACAGGTCATGAGATGAAAAGGGGTGGAATGCAAATACAAAATGTCGTGGCCAGAAAAGAAAGCACCAAAGTCAATCTGTGGGTGTTACGAAACAAGAAAATAAAAACACAGCAGGGAGGAGGATAGGCAGAAACTGTGTCTCAGAATTTACAAAACCATCGTCCTTCAGAGGAAAAGGTTGGCCGAGACCAGTGACTGACAACTAAGCAGAAATCCACATCACATGACTTACAGTGAAATGAAAGAACCTCAGAGTTAAGCAGGACAATAAGGTCAAAAGAAACTGTTAAAATGGCACAGGACAAACATACCAAGACTGACCAGGCCAGCAGGGGAAATGTCTTTATTGACAGAAAACCCATACCAATTACAAAGGAAACACTCATAGGACCACATAACGATATCCTCAGGTATGTTTCCATTCATAAAGCTTTATGGTACAATATCTCTATTAACAAGTTATGACGGAGTCATAAAATAAAATAAATGCAGAAATACATAGCAATGCTTTGCAAGGCAATCTTGTGAGTGTGATGTTAGATTCCTGATGGGTATGAGTTATAAGTAACAAAGTGAATGGTGAGTTTCTTTGACCTAAGTATACGTGAGGTGTGGGTGAGCCAGCCCCAAAAGTGTGAACATGGGAGAGCTGCCCCATTTCTGATCTGTCTTGTGGTAGCATGTTTGGGGAAAAGAAGCCTTATGCCCCACCCACCGATGCCTTTGGCAAATGGGAGTGCCATCCCTGTGTGGGAGAGCTACCCCTGGCTCCCACCAACTGCAACACTGGGAAGAGCAGGCCATGGACCTCACCAGGGCAGCATGATTGAACCAAAACTGTTATCACAGTGTGGGTGAGCCATCCGCAAAGTTGTGATCATGGGAGAGCTGTTCCCATTACCCTCTCTCTTACTGAGACATGAGTGGGAGAGAATACCCCCCCCAATGCCAGACACATGTGGGAGAGCTGTGGTCATAAAAGTGGAAGAACCATCCCTCACCTCCACCAGCTACAACACTCCAGAGAGCAGGCCTTAAGCCTCAGGGCACCATGATAGAGTCAATACCATTCGCACAGGTCTAGGTGAGCCAGCCCCGAAATTGTGACCACGGGAGAGCTGTTCCCATTTCCCATCTGGCGGACCAGCCCTATGGCTGTCCAGGCCCAGATCCAGAGTTATAGCTTCTCCTGCCCCAACGTCCTCCCTATTTATGATCTGCTGGAGCATATGAAGGGACCTGGCTATCAGACCCAAAGCTTCAGGATTTTCACAACACAGGCCAGCAGAGGGATGTCCAGGAAGAGCCCTGGGGGGAGGGAGGCAACATCGATCCTGTAGTAAAGACCAGGAGCTCAGAACCCTACCAATGAATGTTTGCAATGAGCACTTGCAAGTAGAGATGTATGGAAAACGGGTTATACAGTGTGACTTGTTAGGTCTCACTGAAGCTTCCATGATGAGATTTTTAATTCCTTCCATTTTTTTTATTTTCTTCCTTTTTTTCTGTTGAATTTTGTTTTATTGTGGGGGAAGGAATATAAGGGTGGAGGGCATATGCGAATGGACAGGGAATGAATGGGACCAAGATACATTTAAAGATAATAAAAAAGAATAACTGGCCTGGCCGTGGTGGTGCACGCCTTTAAACCCAGAACTCGGGAGGCAGAGGCAGGCGGATCTCTGCGAGTTCAGGCCACCCTGGTCTACAGATTGAGTGCCAAAGCTACACAGAGAAACTCTGTATTGAAAAACAAAAATAAGGAAAGAAAGGAAGGAAGGAAGGAAGGAAGGAAGGAAGGAAGGAAGGAAGGAAGGAAGGAAAGAAAAGATGAAAAAAATAACTGCAGGTAAATAAGCAAAAATAGCACAAAAGATAACAAGAATATTTATTATAAATTTTAACAATTTACAAGTGTAAAAGCAACCAACTATAATGAAAATGTGAGTAATACCTTTTCTAAAATAATGTCAATTTAAGACACAGTTTAAGGAATCATAACCAAACAATAGGATGCAAAAAATAGGGGAAAGGAATGGAATTTAGAGTCACAGTAAAATTTCAAATTCTCATAAACTACTATGACTATCATTAATGATAGTTGATGCCAATTGGACATACTGATAAAACATTCAATTTCCACAATGAGGGAAAACCTAAACACAAGTATTGTGCACAGTGTCCACTTATCAAGACTTACCTAAAGCATTACAGAATGAAAAGAAATTCAGAATAAAAGTTTACCATAGTATATTAAATACTATTAATTAAATTAAAATGGCATGTAATATTAAAATCAAACACCATGTTTCAGAAGAAAATTCACCATTATCAGAGTCTAATCTTTAAACACAAAAGATTCTTCACAGAGTGCAAGAATGTACCTATGAACTGTATGTACAGCTAACATTATTGAATCAATGCTGTACTGAACATTATATTTGTAAGTTATATCATGTGTTGTTTGAGACCACTGAGAATCTGGCCCAGAAGCATATCTGCCCTTCCTATCATGTCAGACTCAAAAATATTTGTCTCAAAGTGCCCTCTAAGACTCCTTGTCTGGGACAGGATGGTCCCCTTAACTCTGGCAAAGAGGAAGAACACCAAAACAATCTCTAAGTGAAACCACTATGTCCTTGAGAGCAGCTGGAAGGTGAATCATTTCCAACAGATGTTATTATTGCTTATTCAAATTATAAAAGTGCCTGCAGTAGGAATGTGAAGCCAAAAAGTTTATCCATGGGCAACTTATCCAGAGAGAGAGCTTTTACTCCCAAGAGAGTTATTGCTGAATTTCCGTAAGCCCCTTGTTTGATGGGGTAACATTCCTGTTGATATTTGTTCTTTCACTTAGCAGCCTTGGCCTTGGGAAACTCTGCCCTGCCTGGTACTCTACTGGGATCTCTGGAGTTGACTGGCCTAAAGGTGATTCCCCAGTCAGTTTCTGCTGAATGATTTTAGAACCAGATTTGATGATGTTTTACTACATATCTGCTACACCAATCTATCTTTCACTTATTGTTCATTCTTTTTCTTTTGTTCACTACTTACTCAAAATGGAAAATTTGGCTAATGCATGAACCACACAGACCAAACTTATATGGCTATTTATATATAATATGAATATAAATAATCATAATGCACATTTGTATCATATTATTTCCCAAACAATATAAATAAATGTAAAGAAATATACACATATGTATAACAAATCCTTAAATTTAAACAAAGGCAAATCACAAGGTATTATCAAGCATTCATCCTAAGTGTGCTTGACATAATTATAAATTGTCTCAATAGAAGGTTCAAAATAAAATGACTATGTGAAAAGTATGACAGAAGTCAACTGAAAGGCAAAGGAAAAAAAGAGAATGAACCAGAGAACCCTGGGCAGTCAAAGTGTTATGGGGAGAGCTACATTAAGAGCTGAAGGCAGAAGGTTGAGCCATTTGTATTATGCTTGCTAGAATTCACATTAATTAGAAGAGAAAGACAGTTAGGCAAATAGCTAATGAACTGTATTTTTATTACAATTAATTACCAACACAGTGTTATTAAAATAGTTGCCCATATATTATAATGTGATAGATGCATTAATAATGGCAAGACTATTTTTTAGCTTTGAACATTAGCATATAGAATTTTAAAAGAGAAAGAATATTGTTCTCTATGAAAAACAAGGGATGCTGAGGAATGGGAAAACAGAAAATTTAATGTTTTAAAAACATGTGACTTTTTCTCACAGGTTTATCTGAATTTTTTTTTTTTTTTTTTTTTTTTTTTTTGTTAATAGTGTTGTAATCAGTGCTACACCTTTTAAAATAAATTTGGGTGCTCATACTTGTCTTGAGCAGGCACTTAAAGTAGACCTAATCACTCAGCTCTAGTTGAAGGATTGACTGACCCTGTTAAAGTACACAAAAAATAATTCAGGAGGTGGGGGTGACTGGCATGTGCACTGTGGAAACTTGTGGAGAAGAATGGACAAGGGGTATAAGAATGGACAAAAATACACCGAAGGCTCTCTGAAAATAAAATAGCATTCATCTTGCCTAGACTCGAGTTGGGACTACAAGTTGTGACTATCATGATGAGGCATGGGAGCTTAATATCTTGGCTAAGAAAAGAATTCAATGGGCTGCAAGGCTCAGGGAGTGGCCACTGAAGTTAGAATATTAGGACCACTTTTATATGGGAACATCTTGCATCTTTCTAGTCAGGTGAGAACAAATTAGCTGGTGAGTTTCTCCAAATCAGAAGCCATAGGAATCTTAGGAAAACTAGTGAAGTCAAATTTCTATTATATTTACAAAGCAAGGAATACCTGTTCCCATTACAGCAAGCCCAGGCATTGATGCATAGGTGGTAATGAGACTTTTCATTATTATCAATAGAGCTGCACAATTAGCGATGAAAATTATCAGATTTTATCAGTCATTAAGAAGTCGTGATTCTTCCGGGAGGGCAAGCATCCTGGGCTTGGGACATACTGTGGGAAACTAAAGCAATTCCAAAGAGTTTGGTGATGACACCGTGGAAAATACTGATGCTTGCAGGAAAATATCAAAGACTGCTAAGTAAAACCAGCCAGCCACCCAAATGCCTGCCAAGAAAGGAAAGAAACTGCGGAAGGACAGAGAATGCTAACAGTTCTGCTTGGCACCCCAGAGTTGATGTGTCCCTTCTTGTTATGATCCTTTGTTGCTCACTGCCTAGCTGCTTGGCTAAAACAAAAGCATGTGCTATTCAACATAAAGTAATCATTGGAAGGACTAATTATGATGTTATTATAAAGTTACTCATTAAACAAATAAAAATAAAAGCAGTTTCCTATCAGCCTGGCATCATGCTCACATCCATCACCCCAACAACAGGGCGGTGAAGCTTGAGGGCAGCCTAGACTACAGAACAGCACCCCACCTCAAGTAGGAAAAAATAAGAAAGATATTTATCTTTCAACTAATGATAAATAAACAAATATCTTCCTAAGCTTGGCCATAAAACACATCAACAGAAGGATCTCTCATTATACTGTACATTCCATGCAATGTATTAACTAACTTCCTGACTGATGACATCTTTGAAAACAGACCTCACCCACACAGTGTCCCAGCATATTCACAGTATGCCACTCAGACACAGCCCAGGACTTTCTCATGCTTTGCTCCTGGACCGGAGCTCATTATGGAAACTTTGTCTTACCCTTTCTGGTCTCTATACACTTAATGTCAACTTCTAAATATCATTAAAGCATAGTCATGCCATCTGCCTCTGTTTCCTGCAGAAGTCTCATTGGACAGGCAACAGAGGTCAAAATTAAATTTGCATCAGGGTGAATATCATGTCCAGATGTTAGCAAATAGGTCTAAAGTGATTACAAAGAACTTTAAATGCATCTATCAATCCTTGGATGAACCCATTCACATCAGGCTCCATCCCTTCCTTGCCTGTGTATCTGCTTGGTTAATTATTTCTCCATGTTAGACTATAAATTCCATATAGCAACTCTGTAGCACCTTCTTTGTAAAGTAAATCATTATCCTTTGTCAAAGGAATGCATAATTGCAACAAAATAACAGCTCAAAACTGCTTACAATTGGCTTTTTCCATTTGACAAATAGGAAAGAGAATAATTGCCTCCAGACAACATATAACCTTGATTTAAATGACTTATTATGCACACTTTGCACATATGCTGCAAAAATAATCTCCTTCCCTCAAAGCAGTTCTCCTTGCTGACAAATTAATTTGTTAGGTGGATATATATATATATATATATATATATATATATATATATATATAATGTTTTATAACTCATGTATCTTATCTTATCTCTGGCCCACTTTTACCTCATTACCCTACTTCGTTATCTGAGAAATCATTTTCATCTGTGTTTTAAGCTCATAAAAGGAAAGTCAGCACAAATCTAAAAAAACACAGAAGTACATTACACAACTAAAGCAGGAAAAAAGAAGGTAATAGTGGTGTTCATGGTCTTTGCTGCCTCTGGTGAATCTACTGTTGATGTTCTAGTGATGTTTGAACAGAGGCTGCAACCAGTCAACAGTGACCTGAACCCAACTAAGCCAACACCAGTTTTGCTTTCCATTTTCTTTTACTGCATTACTGCATATTACGTAAATATTTGGAAGTTTGTTTGTTTTTTTCGAGGCAGGGTTTCTCTGAGTAGCTTTGGAGCCTTTTCTTGAACTCGCTCTGTAGCCCAAGCTGACCTCAGACTCATAAAGATCTGCCTGCCTCTGCCTCCAGAGTGCTGGGATGCGCCACCGCTGCCCGGCTATTTGGAAGTTTTTGAAAGGCCCTTTAAGGCTTTACAGTCTAGTAGATTCATTTTCTTACCTGATTTTGAGTCTTCTACTTTAAATGCTGCTGCATAGCTGGACAAGTAACTTGGAAACTGTATCGGCGGCATTGAGAGATCAGTATAACTCCCCTGAAAAAAATGATTATCATTAGGTAGGATTAGAGAAAATTCTCATACAATTAAACTATTTGAAAAAGGCTGACATACCTGGTACTAATCTAAGACTGAGAAGATAGAAGTAATGAGATAATCATATCTGTGTTCCCAGAGCACTCATGTATCCCATGAGAATACAAAGAGATCATAGCGAGTGCACTCTAGAGAGTTAGACCAGGTGAAAATACAGTGTGCCTGAGGAGCAGCAATGGGTAAGGATTTGGGGGAGCCCCCTGGGAAGAGATAGTATTTAAGGATAAACATACACGATGAGAAGGGGAATAACAAGAAAGAAAGAAATTGAAGTCATCCCTTTGGAGGGGAGAGGGGCTAAGTGCAAAGACCACGGATATGAAGGAGCTTTATGTGATATGAGAGGAGAGAATTCAGTGGATGGGACTTGGTAGGAGTGTTTGGATTAGACTCAGTAACAAGAACCAGACAATATGGCCCAGCATGAAGAGTGTGGTGGTTACTCTAAATGCAATGAAAAGGCTTCCATAGTTTGAAGTTTTTACAGTTCTATTAAAAATAACTGTGGAAAAAGGAACTATAAAGAGGCAAGAAAAAGTTAATAACTTAATAGCAGCCATTTGAGATCCTACTAAAATAAGTATAGCTTATCCTCCAATGCTAATAGTAGAAATAGATAGGTTGATCTGGCATATTTGTGCATAAGAGAGGCTGAAGGAAATAAGATTAAGGTAGAGGAACTCTCTTTGAGTACTTGTCATATGGAAAACCTGTGTTCGTACCTGATGGTTTATAAATGCTCTAGAGCTAATTAGTTGATGGAAAATAACATGTTAAATCTTAGTTTCAATTGATACACAGATTTTTCAATATTTTTGTCAGTATGCAATAATGTTAGAATCATTATGACAATTCTTTACAAAGTATGTGTTTGTGGTCCTATTTCTTTCCTATCTCCCACCTTCCTGTTATCCCTGTCCCTCGTTGTAGTGTGCCCCAACTTGGCAAGACTCTCTTTTCTCTTTCAAGCCCTGTGTGTCCTTTCCCCCATTCCTCATCCTTCCAATCACCTAATATAACTCTTTATGTTAGCTGCCTTGTGAAGAAGGCAAATAAGCACGAAGAAAAGAGGCTGACATTTCACACAAAGATGAGGAAAGGTCAATGAACACCAAAAGTAATGTGTGCACACTTTACAGTTGCTTAAGAGATTGTGAGGCATGGGATTGCTTTCTAGTTTGATGATTACATTGTTACTTTCCATTGGAAAGCAAAAGGTGCCTACCTTTCTGCTATAAAGCTCACTAACACTTAAAAATTAAAAGGCTTACGTTGCCTCACATAACTTTTATTCAATCAATAATATTTGTGTCTCTTCACTTATAATCAAAACATTATAAAATAGAATAATTTTAAGGCAATTTCTGTCCAGAAATTTGTTCCATCATATTGTTCCATCAATATGTCTAAATCAATACCTGAACTATGTTATTTCTATTGTGTATATGAATATGTGTATATGTGGGTGTGCCACATGTGGGCCCATGCTTGTGAGGGCTAGAAAAGGGCATTGGATCTCCTGAAGCTATAGCTACAGGCTGTTATAAGCAACCTTACATGAGTCCTGAATTGAACTTCTATCTCTGCGTGGTCAAGAAGCATGCTGAAGCATGGAGCTTCAACCTCTAGAATTGTGTCTGATTTTAAAATCCATGTCCTTCATTCAAATTGCTTAGCATAATTAAACAGTTTCTATACAATAACTTATTTACATATGCCTCTCTTGCTACATATACTGTTTCCAAATTTTTCTCTTATGTAAGATGTATTAAATTGGTTTTTTTTTTCTTTCCTTTTTTATTTTCTTTTTCTCTTTGGAGTGGTAAATGGTTGATTAGTTTCATCCAAATATCTACCAGAATGACTACTTTTTTGTCAAGTATCTTTTGTTCCATAATTGTGGCACGTGAAAATATTGTTCTTTTTTCCATCTTCCCCTTTCCACAAAAAAGTGATTACAAACCTTTCACCAGAAATTATACATTTAAACTGTTCTTTGTATCTTACAAGTGAGCTGAATTTATAGCACTGATTTTAGTTAACTAGACCCCCATCCTCTTTCTTCTCCAAATGTAATATGCCTTTATTTTACTGCTTAGCTCTTTAAAATGTTGGAATGTGATTTTCTTTTAAGAGTTGAATGATTTGAACTAGTCACAATGCATTATATTTTTTGCATAAAATGCATAGAAAGACACAAAAGGAGGCTTTTCTCCCTATTTTTAGAGAGAGAGAGAGAGTGTGTGTGTGTGTGTGTGTGTATGTGTGTATGTGTGTTCTTTCACTAAAACATATAGCTGAGTCTAGAGAAATAAATACTTTAAGATAAAAAGATGACATCCTTTATGGATTCCCACAGTTGTTGGAAACTGATTTAATGATAGCTTCCAGTCGGGAAGAATCTCTTTTATTAAATTACACGTTTCTTTGATTAATACTTAGCCAGTGTTCTCTAACCAGCTTCTGATGTTGGTCGGCTTGCCTGGCTAACATAGTGGAGACTGTTTACAAATAGGTAGAGAATTCCACCCTCGCCATTAACCTGTCAAAGAATGCACAATGACAGCCTGTTGGTGCCGGGCTGGAGCAAAGCAGGGGTCAGAGGGATACTGCTGATATTTTCTGGTGGACATTTTGTTTTTGTTTTTGTTTTGCTTTGTTTCTGTGAGTTAAGGTCTCAGGTAGGTAAAGCTGGCATTGATCTGCCTTCTTCTTGTCTCTACCTTTTGAGTCACAAATTAATGCTATGTGCCACCACACTTGGCCCCAGAATGACAGCCCTAAAGTCTCTATCACAGCCTCATTCCCCTGCTTAAATGTTTCCAGAGATCTGCCATTATATTTAGTATCAAACCCAACTGTTTTATCAGGGTCAATAAGGTGTGCACACTTGGTAATGTGCTCTAGTCCCATGTTCATCCCCTACAAGATGTCCTCCAGCCGCTTCAGAAGAGGCAAGCTGATCCTACTGCCTGGCTTTCTCTGTGGCTTAGATGGAGCACTGGAGTCCCTGTTTTCTTTATGCTGAGCTTGCTCCGTGACTGAGGTCAGCCTGTAGCTGTCACTTGCTCAGAGACATATTCCCTGCTCTGTGTTTCAGAGATTCATTGACCACCACTGTTTGAAAATGTCACATCTAACCTTTCCTATACTTTCATCCACTTCATAGTTTTCATGACTTATGATTATTTTGTTTTGAATTTTCTTTTTATTTATACATGAAATGATTATTTTCTTGTTACTGTCAAATATAGTCTCATTTTCTTAGTCTTATTTGATTTTTTATTTTTTTTACACCTGAGAATTTCATACATGCATAATCATGTCTTAATCCATACCTCATCCCTCCTCTTCAGTTTTTCACCTATTTCCCCAATTAACACTTTTCACTTCCAATTTTATTCCATTTTGTTTGTTTTTTCTACGAACCCACTCATTTCACTTAGTGCTGACTCTATGGGCATAAGTGCAGGATCATTGGATCACAGGTAAGCTCTCAGGCAATGCACCCCAGAACTGACTCCCACTCTGTAGTAGTCATCAATTATCAATAGTGCCTCAGATAAGGATGTGGCTTAATGATCCCCTCCTCTATCCATGCAGAGGTTTTTGTCTGTTTGTAATTGTGTGGGATTTAGAACTGTAGTACCAGCCACAGTGAATGAGTCCATACATACAATGGCCCTGTCATGGTATAGAAAACACTAATGTGCTGGACAGTTTTATGTCAATTTGACACAAGCTAATTTCATTTTAGAGAAGGGACCCTCAAGAAAATTCCTCCTCCTTAATATTGGCTTTAGGCAAGCCTGTGGGGGAATTTTCTTAATTAGTGGTTGATGGAGCAGGGTTCGGTCAACTGTGGGTGGTACTATCCCTAGGCTGATGGTCTTGGAGGTATAAAAAAGCAGGCTTAACAAGAAATCCATGATGAGCAAGCTAGAAAGCAGAACCCCTCCATGGCCTCTGCATGAGATTTTGTCCAAATTTCTTTCAACAATGGTCATGGTATTTCTTCATAGCAATCAATAGTAACCTTTCCTAGAAAAACTGTCGCGCATCTTGTTTTACATTAAGAACTCACAACAGTGTCAAAAAGTCAAAACCATTTAAGAAATCAATGACTGAATACAGTTCCAAGAACACTAAAATATTATTTTAACCTAGTAAAATGAAGTTGTATCACCTTCAGCTTAGAAAAACAAATAGAATGCTCACAGTATGACCCTTTTTGTGAAAAGAAAAAAAAATGTCCATTAAATTCCTTTTTAAAACTATTAATTTGACTTATTGCTATAATATAGATGATAATTATCTCATCGTCCAGTTAGTTAGCTCTCAGGGTTGCAATGTAAACAGTCTCATGTATTCTTATAGTTTGCTTACTTGGCACTGTTCTGGAAAATTGTTGAAACCTTAAGAAGTGAGATATTTCTGGTAGATGATACCACTAGGGGTGGGTTATTGATGGTTATGTCACAACTTCAGTGCTAGGTTGACTCACTGTCCATTTTCTGTCCTGCATTTAAAATGTGACTGGTCACTGTTCAGGAAATCATGTTGCTGAGGTCAGCATATGCATACAAGTAACATCCTATGACCTGAGCATGTTGTACTTATGTATTTAGGAAGACATATACACACATATCAATAATTAAAGAAAAACAGACCATTAATTGAAAAGAAGAAATGGAAGGATACACGAAGGGATGGAGAGAAGAAAGAGAAGAAAAAATGCTGTAATTATATTAAAATCTCAAAGAATTAAAAGGTATTATAATAAACACATGATTGGTCACTCAAAACTTCTTCAGCCATAGGCCACACCATTCCAACTGCCATGCTGCCCGTGCCATGATGGACTCCATGCTTTTATTTGTTGGTTTGTTTGTTTCATGCCATCTTACCCTTAACATTACATGTAAATATGCTTTCTTTCTCCAGGGTGTTCTGACAGTTATTTTATCACAGAGAAAAGAAAAATAACTCATAAATACTTAAAATAGCTGTGGTGATGGCGATGACAAGAACAAGATCGAATCTTCTTTCATTGGAAAAGGAGTTCATCATACAAGCAGAGAAGTGTCTGTGGTTTGAAATCAGTGTGCCTTCCCTTCCCTTCAGCCTCATCCTATGGACACCATCAGATCACAGGGGAAACGTATGCCACAAACAAAGGAAATTTTTCTACCTGCAGACACAATGCTGGCTGTTCTGGGGGAATGTCCTTGGGGATGAAACTTGTTTCTGAGGAAGCTACATATTTTTCTACATATATACTGAGACTCAAGACCCAATAACTTCTTGAAGCCTCAGGCAAATAATGTCAGAACGAGAATTCATCTCTCTTTTGTCATGGTCTCTGCATCTCTCTAGGCTTTGCTGAAGTATTTCCAGTATTACTGGAATACTTCTACAATATTGTTCCTGGGATGGTCCACAGTCAGACTAAAAATATCAGAGACAGTAAGGCTAAAAATAGCTTTCATCTTCTCATCTCTGTTTTTGTCTGTGCTAGTTACCTAGTGAGTTATTTCTTGTCTAAACATCCCACAAAGCACCAAAGCCTTCGTGTCTGCTTCTCAACACACACTTTTCAGTTTTGCTTGTAGCTACCCCTCCTTTTCTAACCACTTTCATGGTTTCATCTTTCATCTTTGTGTCTGGACTCCAACACAGAATGATCACAACTGATATTTTTTTACACTTCACCACCCCTTAAAGTTGGATTCTCATGACTGGCATACGCTTTGATAAGAGAAGCATTACTCCTGTTCACTCCACTACTTAAAATGCTATCATGATGCTTCACAGCGTTCAGGATGAAGTTCAGGTCCCTTGATCAAATGTGTAAAACTCTTCATTTCCACACCCTCAAGCAGTGTACTGTGTTGCCCGACTAGAAGCTATTGGCATATTCTGAAAGTCCTAAGTATCCATGGTATCACACCTGTTTCCTGTCAGGTGATAACCCTCTTTCCTGTTTAACTCTTCATTCAATTACCAACACAAAGTTCACATCTCCTGTGATGTGTTCTGTAATTTCCCATTTGTAATAAATACTGTTTTTACATCCCCCATGCACTTGACTGTATCAGCAATTATTTATTTTACTGATATATATAATGAATCAGAATATGACCTCTTGATGGCAGGAACTACTCTTTCATTGAATCAAGTGAACAAATATTCTTGAAATTTAGCACAAAACATAAAACAGCTGCTCTTCATACACTACAAGGTAATTTACAGCACAGAAAGAAATAAGAGTGAAAAAAAAGAACTCTTTTCCCTTCAAGCAATGTAAATAAAAAATGAACAAAGTGTACTTTCCCTTAATTAATAGTTGTCATGTTACAGACTTTGTAAAAATCCCAAGGAAACCCATGGAAGGACGCAACCCTGATTTCTGTCAAGTTGGGTCACCTCTTTAGTTGCTTTGGGTCAAATTTCCTCTGGCTTCCGGGTGTTCTCCCTGCTTCCTCCTCACATTTCCTCTCACAGCTTCCTTTAAAGCCATGAAGCTCCTTACATTTCACATCAACAGAGAATCTCGGGAAAAGTTGGGATTGAAAGGATAATGAGGTTAGCAAGTCCAATCTCCAACCGAGCCCAAATCATCTATTTTGACAGGTGTAGCATTCAAGGATAATTCATGGCCTATCTGCAAATGCACTGTGACAAATTTTATGGAAGTAATGAAATTTTAGTAATCCTAGACAGCCCCACCATGATCTCTGCTATTGAATATGTTTTTCAGGAGATAAGGGACCTAGAAAAAGAGATTAAAGCTGCTCTTTTAATGAGATTGAGGGAGGGCGGCGTTGAGATTTATGATATAATAGTAAATTGGCTACAAGTGGGAAAAAAAAAGAGTTTACGGAATTGGCTGTTGCAAAGCATAACCATGGCGAAAGATTTGTTAATGGTTTTATGATTGAGGTTCTATAGAGCAGGCTTTCTTTTCACTAAGTGTCTTCGTGTAACCAAAATAATCACAATAAAAACTTGACGCGAAGCTAGCTATCCAAGTAAGAGGAGGTGACTGGAATGGGGAAAGGTAATTTCAAGTAATTGAAATGTAGCAGGAAAAAGGTTAAAGAGTAGAAAGTTTGTAATCCTCCCTTAATGAATTCCTTTCTTCAGTTCAAGACCCAGAGAGATAAATGTGATAATTCCAGCCAATTCCATGAACATATTCTAGACTTTTCTCGCCTTTGCTGTTGCTTTTGATATTCTTAGCTCAACAAATTTTCCTTCCTTCTAAATTCCACATGAAACCCATTAATGAGGTTGTAATGCATTTTAGCAATTTCTTTTAAAACATTGAATACAATATTAGAAATGAAAGTTATTCCCCAACACACTGAAAGGGGCATTAGAAATTTTCTAATTAACAAGCTTAATAAGAAATGGTTATAATATATTTATTTTGACAGCAGAAGTATTGAACTTTATTCAGTGTTTGGTGCATGTATTCGTACAGTTTTACAACTGCCTTGAAGTTTACCCTTAAGAATACATCAGCTATTCTTTACATTTCAGGGGCCCAACATTGGCCTCTTGTGACTGACTTCTTCCCTTAATATATTTTAAATGTCGATCATTATTATAGCACATATCATAATTGAATAGCATCCAGTTGTATAGATAGGTCATATATTATTTATCCATTTCTCAGTGGATGCATATTTGTGACTTTCTACTGGATATTTTATGAGTAACATATGAGTATGCGCGTGCACAAGGGTTTTTTAAGATTTAGTTTTATTATATGTATACGAATGTTTTGTCTGCATATATGTAAGTACATTGTATGCATACCTGGTATCCACAGAGGCCAGAAAAAAGCACTGGGTCACCTGGAGGTGTCAGAATGGATGGATGGATGGAAACCATCAGGCCATTAAGTGAGTACCGAGAATGGAGCACAGGTCTTCTACAAGACCAGTAAATGTTCTTAACTGCTAATTATCTCTCTCATTCTGTGTGCTCAAGTTCCGTGTGTGTGTGTGTGTGTGTGTGTGTGTGTGTGTGTGTGTGTGAGAGAGAGAGAGAGAGAGAAAGAGAGAGAGAGAGAGAAAGAATTAATATTCCTATATTTGAATTTCTAGCTGAGAATGATTTATTAAGTAATACAAAAATTCCTTCTCTAACAATATGAGAAATTAGAAGACTGCTTTCCAAGTTAGGAGAAGCACTTTAAGATTCCTCAGGCAATATTTAAGAGTTTAAATTTCTGCATATCATCTTCAATATTTATTAATTACACTGTTTTTATCTTTGTCTAAAATCATATTAAAAACTTTGAAAATAAAAATCTCTTGCTTTTGGTGTTTTGAGACCAGGTCTTTCTACATAGCCCTGGTTGTCCTGGAAGTCTCACTGTAGCCCCAGCTTGCATGGAACTCACCAGGTAGTCAAGTATAAACCTGAGCTCAGTTCTCTTTGCCTCTGCCTCCCAAGTGCTGGGATTAATGATGTGAACCACCATGCCTGGGACACCTGTCTCTTGATAATAGTGTCTGGTATTTTTGAAATGACTAAACATGTTAAGTATCTATTTTGTGTGCTTATGGGACATTCTTATATCCCTGGAGATATGATTCAGATATTTTCCCATTCTAAATAATGTCATCTTTTTAAATTGTAACAGTATTTTTTATGCTTTGTGTGAAATTTCTTATGACATACAATTTGTACAAATTTTCATTCTCAGACAATGCAGCTTTGTTTGGGACTTTCTGTTTTCCTCCTTTCTTCTTTTATTCTCCTCTCTCTCTCTCTTATTCTCTCTCTCTCTCTCTTATTCTCTCTCTCTCTCTCTTTCTCTCTCGCCTTTTTCCACCCTCCCCATGTGTATGTGTGTTTATGTCACATATCTGCCTATTTTTGCCTTCCAAAAACTGGGATAAAAGCATGGCTGGAATGCCCTTTGTTTCTTTTATTTGTTTTTTTACTGATTTTATTTATTTTTTTCATTTTTTATCTCATTTGATTTTTTATAACTAAATTTTTTATTTAATTTATTATTTTACATGTCGATCCTAGTTCCTTCTCCCTCCCTCCCTCCCTTTTACCCTCTATACCCCCTCACATGCACCCTGATCACCCTCCCCTCACATCCCCCCACCCCAATTCCACATGTAGGACAATGCCATCCAGTTGGGGTCATGTAGATCTGTCAGGTCATTTGAAGTATGGACTAGAACTTCTCTCCTGTCTGAAGGTTAAGGCAGTATCCCTCCATGGGGGATATGCCCGCAAGATCTTTTTGTGCACCAGGAATACATCCTGGTTCCACTGTCTGAGGTCCCTTAGACTACTCAGTCCTTCTGGCTGAGACCCATATTCAGGGGGTCTGAGTCAGTCCCATGCTGGATTCCCAGCTATCAGTCTGGGGGCCCATTAGCTCCTCCTTGTTCAGGTCAGCTGTCTATGTGTTTCTGCAACCTGGTCTTGTCATCTCCGTCTGCATCTGGATTCTAGTGTGACTCAGTGTTTAGGTATGGGTGTTTGCTTCTGTTTCCAACAGGTATTAGATGAGGGCTCCATGGATAAGTTAGTTGTTGATCTCACTATGCAGGAAGGGCATTTATGGTAGCAACCATGGGGTTGCTCAAATTGTTAGTTGGAGGCAGTCTTGTATGTACTTGCTCATATATGGATTTTAGACCTAGATCACAGGATCACCAGCCTATAATCCACATCACCAGAGGAAATAGGATACAAGGTGTATTCTAAGAGATTCTTATAAAGTCTCTCACAGAAGGGGAAAGGGACAAGTCCCCCAGAGCACAGGGGAAGTGGGGGGGGCAGTAAACAGAAGTAGGAGAAAGAGAGGGGTAGGAATAGAAGACAGGGGAAAGAGAGAGAGAGAGAGGGAGAACATAAAAGAGGGATCCATTATTGGTTTGAAGAGAAAACTGAACCTAAAGAAAGGTCTGGAGACCTATTTTTTTTCCTTTTGAGATTTAATTTAGTAAACCATTTGTCTCTTCCCTTTCCGTCCAAACTCTTTCATATACCCCTCCCTGCTCACCTTCAAATTCATGGCATCTTGTTTTATTTAACTGTTATCACATGCATATATGTGTATCTATACATATATATTCATAAATGTAGGCTGGTCTTATTTATACCCAATTGAA
The DNA here is from genome assembly GCF_943737965.1 of Phodopus roborovskii. Lineage (NCBI taxonomy): Eukaryota > Metazoa > Chordata > Mammalia > Rodentia > Cricetidae > Phodopus > Phodopus roborovskii. The sequence continues at coordinate 14,086,710 of NW_026126470.1, read as the reverse complement.
AAATAGAATAAATTCTGAAGTTAATATAAAACCATGATTTCAATTATCCAATTTATCTTAAAATTTTAAAATAGTCTTCCAAGATTGTTGTCAATATTAGAGTTCATACTCTCACTATCTCTTATCTATACAAATATACCATAATATTGTATCCAGAATAAAGACATGTATCTCATTTAAAGATCTAATTTTTTATATCATTAGCATAACAGCTCATATTGAATGGCAGCTTGGAACTCTATTTTTCTAGAATGATCCAAAGAGAATCAAACTTGCAAATGCATAAAGCCCTCATTCTAGAATGATGTCCCCATTATCCTATCTGATGACTTGAGTAAGCTTTAATCAACCTATCCATCATGGAGACAGACGTGCTATTTTCCATCTTGAAAGTAGGGATATCACTTATATTTATTCTGTTCCTTCACCAAATCCAGCTTTAGTACATGATTTGCATACCAAATGGAAACCTAGGGCCAGGGATGGCAAGATGACTACATTGGATAAACATATTGTCTGTGAAGCCTGATGACCTGAGCTTGATCCCAGGCCTCCACATGGTAGAGAGAACTGATGCTACTTCGTGTGGTCCTCTCTGACCTCCACGCTCATCCTGTAGTGTGTGTGGATCACACATACACATCCTTAAACAAATCAATAAATATAGAGCAATATAATCTAACTTGTTTTCAATTATTTGTACGACTCTAGGGGAATACACATAATTTCTGTCCAAATTAAGTACAAAACAGTGGCACACTTCCAACAGGGATGAGGAGGATCCACATAAAGATCTTAAAACCTCTCCTGCCCAGTCTTCCAATCCACAGATATATTTGCTTGAAACCTTCCTCATGCTGTATCTTGCTTAAACAGATAATCTAAATATGTCTGCTTTCTACCTAGGAGGGAATGCCTGCTGCTCCTACTGACCTATTCCCCCCAAAGGTAGAGGAAATTCTTAACTCTTCTAGAGGAAAGTATCATCCTAGGTCTTTTTCTCTGTTCTATACTTGTTTTCTACACAAATGCCATCAGTGTGAACTGGTGTCAATATTTCGGTGACAATGCAATCTTCAGGGCCAAGGACCTTGGCACATATCCATCACTGGTAATGAGGACACATATCCATCCCTGGTAAAGAAGATTCTAAAAATCCCTTGTTATGTGCAAAGACTGGCTGCTTTTAGTTTACTCATAAATTGTTCAAGGTGAGTAAGTGACCATGTGCTCTGTTTGAAATCCTGTTGTTTGGAATATTTCACAGTCAGCCTGGTGATAGTATCATAGTGACCACACAGCTGGAACTTCTCTCCTATGAGTCTAATGACTTTTCTCCTAATACCCCACCTCCTTTGGTTCCGCCTTTCCAGACAGCACAACACACTGTGTGCTGATTTATTCCACCACGCAGGCTGCTCCTGCCTTTTCTTTGTCTGGAATATATGAAGGTCACAGAGAAAAAACAGCGTTTCTCATGTCCTTATACCCTGTTACAGAAGCCAGCACGTCTCCCAGCTTGAGGTTATTATTTGGTGATTTGAGTCCTGCTTGGTTTGAAATGCTTGATTTATATCCTGCCTTCCCTTAAATTAAAAATACTGCTGCTTGTAGATTTCAATGTGTGTTTTCATCTAGGTTTTAAGTTTTATTTGCTTTTTGACATTGCTTCTCCTATGACTTTACAGCGATGCAATTTCAGTGAGTTTCTTTATCATATTAAATAGATACCATCTCCACATTAAACACAACTCTAGCCCTTCTTCAACTGGCTTTCTTTTGTCCTTTTTTTTTTTTTTTCAAGAAACCTGGAAGTGTAGGAATGAAGAATAAACTATTGTTAACCTCAGACTCCTTTTAATGCTTGAATATCTGTAGCCCCGCTGAAGCACGCCCTGTGATATAGAGTTCATTTTCTTGCTAAGAAACACATTCCATTTTCAGGGCCTCTTTCTGCTCAAAAAAAAAAAAAAAGTCTGTGTTTTTGTTGAAATTGAAACTGTTCCTTTTATCTGTGTCTTCAGTACCTTTCCATCAATATTAAATTTCTAAATGCCCTCCCTCAGGACACACTTTGAGAAACTTTATATTATCTAGCTTCTACCACTCCAAATGCTTAGTCCCTTCAACTGTGGGGGTTGATTGCTCAGTGGCAAAAATACTTATCTGTATTATATCCTGTGGTTCTATTACCGATGCTAACACACACACAAACACACACACACACACACACACACACAAACCACCAGCATTACACACTCTTATATGTCAAATCAACAGTAATCATCTCTCTTCTAAACTCAAAGTATTATCTAGAATTACTTTAACCCCAGGCTGGAAACCAGTGTTTACTGAAGTCACACTGTTGTAATTCTTCCAATAAAAAAAAATCCCTAAAGTCAGATTTGATGGGAGATGTCATTCTGTAAATATGTTTCTCATACTGGTTAATGAGTAAAGCACTGTTGGCCAATAGGAAAGCTAGATAGGCGGGACTAGGAGACAAGGAGGAAAGAGAAAGTAGTAAGGAGGGGTCAACATGGAGAGACTGGGGAGATGAGACGCCTACCCCATTGCCTGGTAAGAAAACCACTTGGAAATACTAGATTAATAGAAATGGGTTGATACTTAAGACAGAAGAGCTAGCCGATAAGAAACAAGTACCTGGCCAACAGCATTATATCAAATACAGAGTCTCTGTGTGTTAATTGGGGATGCCACTACAATGGGACAAGACCAGCAGCGGGAGGAAAAACCTTACTCCTCACACAGATTATGTATCTCTAACTTTGGAGACCCTGCATAGGGTTGTATACATAAATTACAGAAGCTGGGTGGATCTTCTTTGGTTATGTTTTGCCTTATTAGGTTTGACCTAATGTTTCTTGGAGACCCTTGATAGACCAGGCCAGTAACACAAGACTGAGAGATACTAAAAAACATCCTGAAAAACTAAAATAAATAAATAAATAAATAAATAAAACAGGCAATGTGGACAAACCTCTATACTTATTGACAGATAATATGATGCAGATATTAAGGCAATGAGAAGAGGAACAATATTATTTCCCAACATTCGACTATATATATATATATATATATGTGCATGTGGCAAAACACAAGGGAATCAAGTGTGAGACACTACTCTAATTAAGTATGTGTTAATTACTGTATAAACCTAGCCAAAAATTAAATCCATAGCTAATAATAAACACTGGTGAATCTGAAGTGACATTATTAAATATAGACTCAAAATATTGAGTCACAGAGTCTGCTCTGTCTATGTGTTGGGTATGAGGTACCCCAGGGAAGCCAGGTTACATTCCATATGTTATTTAGATAAGGGAACCAATATGCAAATGCTAGTTTTTTGTCCACTTACTCAATAACAAGAAACTAACATAAGCAGAAGAGCCTTGCTACAAGGAAAGGAAGCAATACAGACTGTCTATTTGTGTCAGAAGTAGGACAAGGAGGGCTCAGTTCCAATTATTACTGAGAAGAAAAAGGAAACTGTTTTTAAAATATTCTTTAGCATCTTGCTGTAGAACATGCCAGCCATTATTCCAGTGGTATGCCTAATAAAACAGTTAACTCGTGGTCTCATGGAGCAGAGAAACAAATGGAAAGCTTAATGTTCAACTGATACTGAATAGGGAGGTGAGGGAAAAGACGGTGATGGCAGTAAAGGCTCAGTGGATGTGGTACTCAGCTTTGAAACATGATCTAGCCAGAGCTAGCAAAAGAAGTAACTAAGAATATGTCATTTAGAACAGGAGGCTTAGCCAGTGAAAAGGCAGAAATGCTCATGCCTAGTGACCAAAGGAACTACAATTACATATCCTATGTGGTGAGCAAGAAACAAAGTTCTAAGGAAATGGGGTCAGAAATAATGATAGCCTCAGTTGAAGGCTCCTGAAGTTTTGAAATAAAACTGAATAAAACTGTGCCTTTCACCCTGAGAGAAGTGATAAGCCATTGGTGAGTGTTGTCAGAGAGTAAGACAGGAAGGGGATTTCTGGGTATTCTACTGAGCACAGGCCATAGGGGAGGTCATGACAGTTGAATCAGAAGAAAAATGAGAATATAGTTAGAATAATAGCATTATAAGATAGAATAGCAGCCACAACCTTGGTGGGATGTTCTAAAATTTCTGAACACATTTGGAATGTTTAACATGACATTAATATGTTATATGGGAAATATGTAAATGAATAGAATATAGTTAAATGTATGTCCTCAATCTTCAGAGCCATGTAAAGTGAAAAGAAGTTTGTATCAAAATAGTAATAGCACAAAACACAATGTTAAAAATTCAAATTTACTTGTCAAGTAAATGAATCTTAGATGAAGCTAAGTTTGTTCTATGTATTATATATGTTTTGTATTGTACTGGGGGTATAATCATGTGACAAGTAAACTAACCCATTCCAGAAATCTCAGGAAACAGAAAAAAAAATAAATTATGTATTTTTTTACACACCATACTTAGAACTTTGCCTTCTTTGGAAAGTACAAAGTTAAGACTATAAAGCATAGTTCTTACTCCCTGCGCTTTGAGGAAAAGGGCTCTGTCTTTAGTCTTGGCTTTTCTGGAAGTCATTATGTACTTTTTACCCTCCACTGGCCTGGAACTCCTAGAAACCTTGCCAACTCAGCCTTGACTTACATATTACATACACACGTGCACACAACTATCACCTGACTAATCAACATCCTTTTCTCTCCATTCACATTCTCTTACTATCGGTTAAACAAAAGAGGTCAATTTGCTTAAAGTGGGAAAACATTCACTCTCTCTTGTTATTGATGGAGACTGACAGGATAAACTTCTTTAAAAATTAACATCAAAGAAATAAGGGAGAGTTATATTACGTACAATGAAATCTAGCAGTGTCTGCTGTAATATACAACTGAAGATCCTATGGAAGGCAGCCAGGGTGGTTAACAACAGTTCTTATCACCTTGGCATATCCACAGGTTTCTGCAATCCCCCATCTTTAGTGGGAGATCAACCTGCCACTTGCTTGTAAGAAAGTTGCTTATGCAGCCATTTTGGAGATCAGTATGGCGGTTCCTCAGGAAAATGGGAATCAGTCTACCACAAGACCCAGCTATCCCCCTCTTAGGCATATACCCAAATGATCCCCATCCATGCCACAAAGACATGTGCCCAACTATGTTCATAACAGCATTATTTGTAACAGCAAGAACCTGGAAGCAACCTACATGTCCCTCAACTAAAGAACGGATAAAGAAGATGTGGAACATCTATACAATGAAATACTACTCTGTGGGAAAAAATAATCAATGGAATCTTGAAATGCACAGGCAAGTGGATGGAACTTGAAAAAACCATCCTGAATGAGGTAACCCAGTCACAAAAATAGGAACATGGTATGTACTCCTATATGGATTTTAGAAATATAGCAAAGGATTACCAGGCTATAATTCACACTGCCAGAGAAACTAGGATACAAGGAGGATTCTAAGAGTTTCATACAAGGTCCCTCACAGAAGGGGAAAGGGGCAAGATCTCCTGAGCATATGGGGAGTTGGGGGTGGGCAGTTAGTGGAGAGGGAACTAGGAGAAAGAGAAGGGGAAGAGAGGAAAGCAGGTGGGACTAGGAAGAATGAGTCAGGGGAGGAATAGACAAGACAAGAGGAGAGAGAGAGAGAGAGAGAGAGAGAGAGAGAGAGAGAGAGAGAGAGAGACCATAAAAGAGGGAACCATTATAGGTTTGAAGAGAAAACTGAACCTAAAGAAATGTCCAGAGATCTACAAATCTACAAGACTGGCCCCAACTAACAATTTGAGCAACAGTGGAAAGGCTACCATGAATGCCCTTTTCTGAAAATGAGATTAATGAGATCGACGACTAACTTATCCACCATCATGGAGCCCTCATCTAGTAGATAATGGAATCAGGAACAGATAACCACAACTAAATACTGAGACAAACTGGAATCCAGATGCAGAGAGGGAAGACAAGACCAGGCTACAGAAACACATAGAGACAGCTGACCTGAACAAGTAGGAGCTAACAGGCCCCCAGACTGATAGCTGGCAATCCAGCATGGAACTGACTCAGACCCCCCCAAATATGGGTCTCAGTTAGAAGGCCTGGGCAGTCTAAGTGACCTCACACAGTAGAGCCAGGATGTATCCCTGGTGCACAAAATGACTTTGGGAGCACATTCCCCATGGAGGGATACTCCCTTAACCTAGAGGCAGGAGAAAAGTCCTAGTCCCTACTCCATATAACTTGACAGATTTAGATGACCCCTCCTGGAAGGCATCACCCTATATGTGGAGTGGGGAGATGGGAGGAAAGGGTGGTCAGGGGGCATAAGAGGGTGGAAGAGAAGAAAAGAAGGAGGGAGGGAGAGGGGACTGGGATCAATATGTAAAATAAAAATAAAAAATAAAAGAATAGTCAATGATTGTTTTCTCAGTGAATAGACAGATGAGATCTCTGAGACCCTTTGTGCTCTTTCCTAGACAATAAGGGTAGAGGTTGAGGATAGAATTGTCTTAAGACTAGTAGCCAAGAAAAACTTACTTCACTGGGATAAAATTGGGGATCTTGTATTCTTTGTCACTGGCCTCATATGGAATACTAAAGGCTCTCCTCACTATATCCAGAGACTTCCAGATGGCAAGCTCTCTTTTTTAGAATATTGAAACAACAGTAGCATCCTTCATGATATAAATAAGGGCTGGCAATGTGGCACAGCAGCTAAAGGCACTTGCTACCAAGCCTTGTAATCTGAGGTCTAGCCTTGGAACCTATTATAAAAAGTTCATAGTCTTAATGTTGATCAATAAAATTCTGATAAACTATTAATCAACTCTGACCGAGTACAAAATACCATACAATACACCTGCAAGCTCAAGACTAAGGTGTTTTTTATTGCACAAAAAAACATCTGTCAGTTTTCCAGATGAAAGGCAGAGTGTTAATGCTTTCAACTAAAATCATTTCTGACATGACTACACTGCCGTTCCTACAATGCAAATTTCACTACAGATCATAAACAGTAAAGATGTTAATGTGTCTGAAATTTATCTTTTCACAAAGAATTCCAGGGAGCTGAATTGGACCCAACCCAAACAGGTCAGATTCACTCCAGATAAATATAATTCAATCTTTCCCTGGTCCAAACTCCCTTCCCTCATTTTGGGACCCCTCGGGAAGCCCTCCCTCATCTTACAATCCCTCTCCCCTTCAGTTACCAGGACCTAAGAAAAAAGTTTTCCCCAAACTCAGCCTTGTCCTGTGCTCTACCAACATCTTAACAGTCCCAAGGGGAGCCAGGGAGTTCCATGCAGACTGGACAGCTGTTGAAACAAACAGCTAGCCCAGGATGAGGCAGCACCTTAGCCTTTTCAGGTCTCCCAAAGATGGTTGACAATCCCCCAGGAAGTAATCTTGAGAACTCCATGTCCCAACCTGTCATGCCTAACTCCTCACCTTTACAGTGTAAGAAAAGGTGAGGAATGTTGTGATCCACGCAGACCGGGCCCTGCCCCTTGTACTTGGAACAGTGCCTCTGTGTACCCTGGCTCTGTACACAGGCACTGAGGTCTCTTTAAGGGAAAAACTCTGCCCAATTTCTTGCAGCTTCTGTTCTCTCCACACACACACACCCATGCGTGTCTGTCTGTCTTTCCATCTGTCTCTGTCTCTACTTCTTTCTCTGATAAACCTTCCACCAATAAACTGTTCATATAAGTCATATCTGTAGGTCTCTGTTTCCCATCCACTGTCCCTCACCTGGCACTGTCCCAGCCTTGGAGCCATATTCTAACAGAACCTACATGGTAGAAAGAATCAATACCCCTACAAAGTACCCTCTGACCTCTCCGTGTGACCTGAGGAATGCATGCACATCAAACAGATAAGTAAATAAATAAATGCATTTCTTAAAGTAATATTGATCATAAAATAAAATAATTTAAGTAATATGTTTGATATTTTTCTTTAAAATGTGTGTTTTACAAATATATATGTATGTGTGTGTGTGTGTGTGTGTGTGTGTGTGTATGAAACTTATGCCAGAAAAAAAGGTATTCCTTTATTACTCTCTTCTCTAAAACCCATTAAAACTCAACAGTGGCTGAAGCCCAGTGATAATTTTTATCTTCCAGGAAAGCATGAAAGGCTAGCTTAACTACAAACTTCAGCACATCACAGCCAAAAACTGGGAGCATTCTAAGGCTTGATGCCTGTCCTGAGATATGCTGACTCTCTGTCTGGCTCTGTCTTTCTCTGTGTCTATGTGTGTGTGTGTGTGTGTGTCTCCATATATGTTTATGTGTGTACATTGCTTAGTGTCTATATCTACAACTACTTCTGCATTCCAAAGGTTAACATACACAAAACAAGACAGTAAAGATGTAATAATTCCTGACCCTAATAGTTTAGGATTTTTTACTTTCTGGAGATGCTAAGTTTTGACCTGGCCATAATATAGAAAACTATGTGAACCTGGCCCCATGCTGCAGAACAGGGAACAGAGACTCAAACAAGGAGCTGACACATACATATTCATACAGACAAGGCTGTAGTAGCACGGGAAGGAAGGGGACAATCACGCTCACATGAGTGATCAGGCAACACAAACACAAGGATTCTGTATAGCTTAAAACAAAGGTTTGTGAGAATGATCCACACTGGTCCACAATTATCTCCAGTTCATCTGGAATGCTCAAAGGACTGAGTGGATGATGGTTTAACACACTGGCTCAGAGTAGGTGAGTTAAAATCATATCCAAAGAAATAATCTTCTCATCTTATTCCTTTGAAGGAGCTGACCTGGGAATCTGTTTTGACCCCACTGAAAAACAAGGCAAAAATCAGAAAACGCTCTGTACCAAAACTAGGTCAAAGAAAAGTAACACAAAAGAGAGCAGGGGTGTTGACTCAGTGGGTAAAGTACTTGCCCTACACATTTGAAAACCCAGAGCCCTTGTACGAGCCAGACATGGTAGCACATGTGGGACCCTGCCACTCCTACAGCAAGGTTGGAAAAAAGAGACTGTCCAAGACCTTATGGACACAGCTAGCCTGTCCCACACTGTCACTGACAATAATGACAAAGGCAACCCTGTCTCAAACAAGAAAGAGGCAGAAAAGTGATGCCCTATGTTAGCTTAGGACCATATGACATGTGCGCATACACACACACACACACACACACACACACACAAAAAAAAAAAAACTTGAAAAGGAGGAAGATATAAAAGAGAGAACAAATGAAGTATTATTTATTTAAAAATAGTGATCCAGGTGGAGTGGCACTCAGTAGGCCGAGGCAGGCAGATATCAGAGCTTGAGGCCGAACTGGTTTATAGAAGGAGCTTCAGGACAGCCAGGAGTACCCAGAGAAACCCTGTGTCAAAGAAACAAATGGTGTGTGTGTGTGTGTGTGTGTGTGTGTGTGTGTGTGTGTGTTTGTGTGAGTATGTGTGTGTATGAATGTGTGAGAGTGTTGTGTGAGTGTACGTTTGTGTGTGAGTGTGTGTGTGTGAGTGTGTGTATGTGTATGTGTGTGTGAGTGTGTGTATGTGTGTGTGTGTATGTGGGGTGTGAGTGTGTGTATAAGTGTATGAGAGTGTGTGTATGAGTATGTAAGTATGTATGTGAATGTATGTATGTGTGTGACTGTGTGTGTGTGTGTGTGTGTGTAGTGTTACATATAATATTACTACATTACTTCTACATGTGTGTGATGGTATGCATCTCCCCACATAAATAAATATAAAAAAAGTCATTCCAAAGAAATCCTACAAGCAGCAAAAATGATGATGGGCATAGCTGAAAATACATTTCTGGGTAGGAGAAGACTGAAGAAAATGAATTTTGTAACAATGTATCCAACTATTTAATATAAAAAGTGATCTACTCACATCTTATAGGGCTCCGTGCTGGCCTTCCTCTATCTCTGTTACATGAAGACCCAAATTATACCAGCCATATATTTACCTCCTAAAATGTATTTTAGGTATACCACATGCTAGAATTCCTTGTCTAAATGATATGTGTTCATTTGTGACTTATGACTATAATATAGTCATAACTATAATTAATATATAATGTGACCATGGCTACACCACATCACCACATTGCCATGTACCAACAGTGACACCCTGTTACCTTTGCCATAGCTTTTGTCTAGAAGTAGTCAGTGTCTCACATTTACTGAGAGGCAACTGGACATTATGTATACAAACTACTGGAAGCACTAGTCAGGTGCCGTAGTGAAATCTGCCTGTAAGTATACAAAAGTGATACAAACCAAGAAGGATGCATTTCAATCACCCATGTTCATGTAATGAACCTCTTACCTATACAGCTGTATGTAAACCCAATACACACTGGTTCACTAAGCTAGATGTTAGTAGAATCGCTTCTTCAGTCTGCTATCGGTACCCTGAATAGACATTTGGGCAGTTCTCCCCAGAAAAAGTCACAGAGCAGTCTTACCATTTATGATCTTAGCTGAGCATATTCTACCTCTCTTAGAAATTCCCCAACTAAATAAGTGTAAACAAAAATTCTAGCAATGGCAGGGTTAACTTCCTGCAGTCTAATTGTACTTATATTCCCAACTTCAAAAGAAAAGTCCTCATGAATGAACTTTGGTGGAAAGAGACATGAAGAATATATGAAAGGAAATAAACGTGATATCTTAATATCATCCACACGACAAAGGAATTGATGGAATGTAGATTAAATACTGAAATCTTCTTAAACATGTTTATATGATAAATGTCAGCTTGCTGCACACAGTTACTATAACTCCAGTCTCGGCAATTTAGGTCAAAATCATTTCATTGGGTTCAGTGACCCAAGTCAAGTCTTCAGAAGTACACAGCTGCAGAGAAATATATTCTGATGAACATCAAGTGGAAATTGCAGAGAATCTTCAATATTAAAAACTAGGCAAAGGCTTTCTCCCCACCCAGCATAAGTAGGAAAAATCTATACTTCTCTCTGATGTTATTTTCCCTATTCACTGTGGAAATGTTAGGAGGCCATTTTCTCCTTCACATTCTCATTCAAGAGTCCTTTAATGGGGCCAGGCAGACAATCTTCTATTGTGATAGGTTTTCTCATCATCCAAGCTACCTTGGAGTCTTCCTCTAGAACTCTGAGTACAGAATGGAGGTCAGAAAATATGTGACCTTCACTGCCTTCCTCTTCGTGCATTCTGAGGGCTAAAGAGATGGGATTTCCATTATCACTACATGATGCCATGTGTTTTTCAGGCATACAATGAAGTTCTATGACCTTGTCTAATGGGATTAATTTTAATATGGCGTATAGATTGTGGGATGCCATTTTTTTTCTAGGACTCCAAAAGTCAATTATGAAACAAAACTGAAAAATGTCCTCATTATTTGAGGGACTCTCAATTTCTAAGACGGTCAACCCCATGACTAAATTTCTAGGTGGACATCTCAGGATCAAAAGAACCATTTTAGAGAAATACACATATTAGTTTCATCTCAGCTATATGAGAAAGGAATTAAACTAATATTAAATATTTCCTGCTACTTTAATATAAATCTTCCTAAAATAGGAGCTGTATGCTGAAAACAGTGTTAACTCATATCTCAGGTGGCATTCTACTAGTGATGTAGCTCTAAAAGTGCTGAATGATAAATAACTCCAGAAAATGCTGTTACACTGCCACAGGAGCAAAGATGTCCTGAATCTGTGTGTGCAAGAATCACACTAAAGCACATGCAGTATTACAAAGATAAAATCCGAACTTCATCAAGTGGTCCAAATAGCAATTGAAGTGAACAATCTAGAAGAGACAGGAGACTAAACTGAAGGCAAGAGGTGAAGACAAAAGGAGGGTCATCCAAAGTTGTGTGGCTGGGTCTCTCCTTTATCTCTGCGTTTAACAGAAAGATGGAAAGGGGAGAATCTTGGATATAGGCTTGGGGAGGTTAACTGAATGAACAATTGGGAAACATGAATTTACATTGTGTTCATACCCATTGTCAGAAAAATAAAGATATGTCCAATGCCTTTACCCAGAGCCACGGCCATTAGAAACTCAGTTATGGAATGGCCTGTGTGCCTTTGACCATCTCCCCTCTGGGGTAGCTCTAGGAAGAGACACATGGATAATGCCCAAATGCTGTTCTCATAATATACAGCATTGTTTTGTAATATATATTTAAAAAGAAGTCACCAGTTGCTGTGTGGCCAAGTAACCAAAGATGGAGGGAGGCCTCTGATTGACAAAGACAGTTAACTTCCTACAAGTTCTGAAGATGATGCAGGATACTAGTGTCCTGCTGCTGTGGTCCAGCAGAGTGCTAGAGCTGTACCAGATCTGTGGTCCCCTAACCTATGAACATTAGAAGCAGTATACAGTACATATAACGTAATGTCACACATGGAAATGAGACATACACATAAATATGTGCATGAAATAACTCTAGGAAGAGACACAATAATTGGAGGATGATGATTACTTCTAAAAAAGGAAGCTGGAATGGAGCTTGGGATGGAAAACTTAACTAATTTTTAACTTTTTGAGGAAGTATGCCATTAAGTATTTTTACCACACAATTCCTATTTAAAAAAATAAATTTTAAGTGAAAACAGATAGAAAAAGTAAGTCTCATTGCATTAGAAAATGTTTTCTCGGAGAATACATTTACATGGTTTCAATAAATGAAAGAGTAGTCAATTCTTATGAGTAGTAAGAATGAGATCACAAGAAAAAAATTAACATTTCAATAGATGTACCAAAGAGATGGGAAATATTACAGACTCTTAAAAACTGGGATCCATTTCCCCTACTGGGGTTCTGGGATTACTATTAAAGAAGACATGGTTATGAAATGATTCTTTTGATGCTCCATTTCTGTTTTATTCAGCCTTCTGGAAACACAGATGGGTAAAGTGAATTTCTATTTCCTAACACAGTAGCTTCATCATTTCTTCTGTACATATTTCTATGCTTTCAGTGTGCAACTCTTTTATGTAGTGTTTTTTTTAATTAGCAACAGTCTTAAACAATTTTTAGTGGTAGAGACTCTAATTTAATCAGAATGAAATAAAATAATGAAAAGGACAATCAATTCTAAAGTAATGGTTTCAAACACTCTTAACTACAGTTATAATTTGCACTAGACTCTCTAAATGTAGAGAACAATGCACCAAAATTTTCTTCTTTGAAAAAAAGGGGGGGATTATAAAAAAAAAAAAACACCCTCTGTTCTCCACAGTAACCCATCTATCTGCAGTCACTGGAGAAGCAATGCTGTGCTGGTCAATCTACGACCAAGTTAAATGCTCTGAGCAGGATAAATAATGGGCACATTTTGAAGATATATTAAGAGCTGATCTATTTTATAAGCTTGTTTATCTAGGAAGCTGTAAAGTTAGATTAGCCTTCATGAATTCCTGAGATACAGCAAACCAGTCCTGAAATTTCAATAACACTGACAAATGAAGGAAGTGTGTGTCAGAGCATTGGAAGTCTTTCCTGTCTCACCTTACATGATCATACGGGATTTTTCAACTGAGGGTAATTTCACATCCAGAAAGGATATTGAGCAATGTATGTATATATATTTGCTCAGTTGCCTTCTTGCTTTCTTTTTTGATTTTTTTTTCTTTTTGAGAGTCGTATGATGAAGCTTCATATAACCACCTACATCAATCTCCACAATGCTGGCATTCAAGCATGGCTTTACTTGTTTTGATTTTCATAACTAAGAGATGGAGTGATACTGAGTATATTAATATTACGTAGACTCTAATACTGTTGCTTAAAAGCCTAATGTATCCCTCTATTAAACCATATTCCTATTACACAGCACAACAACCAACTGTCCATACAAAAGTGCCTGAGCATCAAGGTTAGGATGTCCTTCCTAGAGCTAGTCTCACCTGGGGTCTGCCTGCCTCTCCCTAGGCTGGATGATAAGGTTTATTCTTTTATTCCCTCCTCACTCAGCTTAGTAGAAAAGAGAGTGGAGGCCAAAATTGGAACCAGTCCTGTTAGCTTTGGGTTTCGTTCACAATGCCAGTGTTAAAGCTTGGGTATCTATCTCACACTCTGAGTATGAATTATTGGAATGAGATACGGGTCTTGTATATTGCAGTCCACCACATACTTTTCCCAAAAGAAAAAGCTTACAGTGAGCCACACTTTCATGGAGGATGAGACAATGTGAAATGCAAAAATACATAGAACTGCATTGATTTTGGTAACAAAGCTATATTTTATCCATTCCTCCTGTGTGACAGAATTTCTTAATGGATTCATTGAAAGGCACATGTGCTCTCTCCTGTCCACCTGGCATGCAAATAGGTTATAAAATTCTAAAGAGGACAAGAAATGCCAGACAAAGGTGACTCTGGTCAAGGTGATCATACAGATATTAGAGATGGAAAGCAAAAACAATCTGCATGGTTAAATCCATGAACCTTTTTTAACTTTATAATAAAGCTACGTTTTATCATGTATGTTGCCATGCATGTGGGCACTACTGTGCATAAGTGCAAGTCAGAGCATCCCTTGTAGGACTGAGTTTTCTTCTCCCACTTTGTGGGTCCTTGGAAAAAACTAGGGTCCTGAGCCTGTAAAGCAAACATTTTCTCTACTGCTCTATCTCATTGGCCCATGAATTTCTTTTTAAAGTCAGCATTTTATTTTAGACATTATCTTCTTTTTATCCAATTTCCTTTATATATACATATTTCCCTTACATTACTTACTTAAGGTAAAGGTATGTGTGCTTTCCTGGAGGGGTTAATAAGGCCTAAACCATCTAAAGAGTCACAAGGAAAAAGAAAAGATCTATGGAATTGGCTAACTCTCACAGTCCTGTAAAATGTTCTATAAATAATTACATATTATAAATACCCATCATCTGTTTCTAAAGAACAAGTAAAAATAGATACATAACAGAATGGAAGCAGATGTAGAAATCCTCAAATATTAGCAGAACACTTCTACTAGTCTACACATAGTTCCTCTCCTTTTAAAAACAGTATTTAATTTAAAATGACTGACAGATATTTAATATTTACAACAGATCAGTTTTTCATATAATATAATCTGACTGTGCAAAAAGATGTGCAATGAGTCTTTTAATTCTATGTATTAGAAGACAGAACCCAAAAATATGAAAAATGATAAACTCAGAACAGTGGTGAGCAGCAAATGGCAATGTTTGAGTCTACCATTTTCTTCTAGTGAAGAATGATCTGGTAAGAAAATATATTACAGATATGAGTACAGACAGAGGTCAACATAGGAAAGACAAAGAAAGATTATCAAGGAAAACTTTACCTTTCTAGGTTGAGAAATCCTCTCTAGAACAATTCTTCCATTGAGTTCTTCTACCTTAGTTCTCACTACTCTTATTATAACTTTTTTTAAATTCACTTACACCAATATGTTTCAAAATGTACTAAGGTATTGAATCTAGAGCAATTGGTTTCCAGAAAACCAAGACCAGTTAGAACCACGTAATATAGTTCTTCCTAAGTAGTGCCTATGAAAATAAACACAGACACATATGCACATACAAAACCTCCTAATGCACACACCAAGTTAAAAAACACAACATCAGGCAAGTGCCATTTTTAATTTATAAAAGAGCTATCTATATATGTGTAGATTTGTTTCCTTTTGGGCTTTTTGTTTTGTTTTGTTTTGTTTTTGTGAAGTATATCCTTTCTGTAGAGGTGTCAAATACTTAGTACATTGTCTTGAGTTTGAAGATAAGAACTAAAAATGCATAGGAGAAAACCATGTTATTTAATAGTGATTTTCTAATAGCATATGGAAAATATTTTAAGTAGAGCTATGTGCTTGGCCATTTGAAGCAGGGTAAGGCAGAAAACTGCTAGATGACATAGGTACACCTCCTGTGACTCTCTATTTTGTTCTAGAGATGCCCAGTCTTCACACCGTGTTTTGGCATCATATTTTCTTTTTAATGTCTTTGTTTTTCCTTCAGACGTTTTCATTATTCTATTTTTTGCATTCTTTCTATTCTTTATTTTCCTGTGATTTTTCTTTCCTCATTCTTGATGTTTTCCTTCTAGTCCATTTTAACTCTCTCTCACTCTATCTCTATTCTTTTCTTTACAGCTTATAACCCCCAGCAAAAAATTCAGGCAATATAAAAATTACAATGTGGTTACATTCTGTTTTTCAAGAGAATGATTACAATGAATACAAAACAGTAAAAAACAGCATGTTTTCCATTACAAGAGTAAACATTTAAGATATTACAGGTGAAAAACAAATTATCCCAAGAACCCACTCATATTCATACACAAGCAACTTGTTATAGACTAGCCATGTATGCAGGCAGGTCTTTTACTGACAGGCTGTGTCTTGCAGTTACAAAGAAAGGGCCAATTACCTTATTACTTATCTTGAAAGGTAATCTTAAAGGAATCGCAAAGCTAAACTTTTATATATGGAAAAGAATCTGTCAGCTCTACTTGAAATCTTTAGGGTACATACCTAATTTTTAGTATTTGTAAAGCTTTGTTTCAGCTATGGTGCACCATGAAACCTTTGAACACATCTCCCAACATTAAGGTTAAAAGAATTTAAGATAGCTGGGCTAATTAGGACTCAGTTGTTTTTCTTAATCATTAACTTAAGCCACAGTCTATAAGGCTTCTTAGTAGAAACTCATGTGTTCTAACTACATGATACTTACTTGTTTTATTTTTTTTATCATCCAAACTCTATTTAAACTAACATTATTATTATCACTCAGATAGTACATCTTAGGTTCTTCCTAAATCCTAAATAGATCTTTTAAAATAATTTCAAGAAGATCTGTTTCTACTAACTTTTAAATATTGAAAAATTTTAGAACTGAGTCCTAGATTTTCATTCCTTTTTAGTAACACACTTTCCCCAGAAAAAAATTGAACAATTGAAAATGTTTAAACTTCCAAATATATACAATTTCCTAAATTAGATTTCATGATCTCAAAGTTCTTTTTAGGTCTTGTATTTCTAGAGAATATGGGTCTGATACTTTTGCTTACAATTCACCAAGCTACCAGCAGATGGTGATGGTGCTGTTCATTGATTTGCTCAGTCTACAGGAGAAATACATTGATCCTACTTTGATTTAATGGGATCCAAATTGTTTATTTGTAGTTCCAAAAGAAATATTTATTATAAGATTGGAGATATTCCATACACAATTATGAATTTATATAACATAAAAGTTTTTAAGAAAAAATTTAAGATGAAGCAGAAAAGTTTCCCAGACAAAAACTCTCTCAATCATTTTCCCTTGAAGCTCATAACATGTATATTTTGGACCGTCCCCTTAAGGATGTAAACAGACACTCACAGGAGCAAGATGTCTGCCTATATCTAGAAGAAATGACTCTGCTCAATCCCTTAAGGTGTCTATCCAGTGACTTTGACAAATAGAAGCCATTTGCCCAGACTATGCAGAAAGCACTCCAAAATACAGTTATACGTGTTTCCTTCACAGTTCTCTGTTGCCAGCATAATTCAAGAAAACTGATGCTGTCAGGTAAAAATCTTATTATTGAAAGATTCTCTAATTTACGGAAATCTGTTTTTCTCCATCCGTTATCTTCTGTATAAGAAAGAATAAAAGAAAGAATGGATAAAAGAATGAATGGAAGGAAGGAAGGAAAGAAAGAAGGGTCCTTCCCAAATGCCTATCCACATCCTAACACCTTTAAGTTGTAAATGTCATCTGATATGGGGGGGGAATCTTGCTTATTGAATATTGTATTAAATGAAAGATTGTTCTGGATTATCGGTCTTAAACGCCATAATATCTTTCCTTAAAGCATGGACCAGGAATCCCAGCCCTAGCTGTAGAACTATGTACAGTTGATGGCTGCTAGGGGAAAGAGAATCGTTTTCTTTCAGGTATGTGTTCCCTGTGCTCCAATAAATTATCTGCCATCCTTGCACATAGATTATTCTGCAATCATTCACAAAGATATATTACCCTGCATCAATGCACATAGATTATCCTACATCCATTCTCATAGCTTATCCTGCATCCATGCACATATCTTCCTGTGTCCAGGCACATATGTTATTCTGTATCCATACACATAGCATCTCCTGCATCCATTCATATAATTATCCTGCATCCATGCACATAGATTGTCCTATATCCATTCACATAGATAGTCTTACATCCATGAACATAGATTATCCTGCATCCATTCACATAGATAGATTATCCTGTATTCATGCACAGATTGTTCTGCACCCATGCACATAGAAGTAACATTAAACAGACTCAGTGGGTCCTAAAATACTATTCAAGGGCTAGAGAGATAGCTCAGAGGTTAAGAGCACTGGCTGCTCTTCCAGAGGTCCTGAGTTCAATTCCCAGCAAGCACATGGTAGCTCACAACCATCTATAATGATATCTGGTGCCCTCTTCTGGAATGCAGAGATACATTCAGACAGAACACTATACATACACTCAGGAGGCAGAAGCAGGCCTGGTCTACAGAGGTAGTTCCAGGACAGGTTCTAAAACAATACAGAGAAACCCTGTCTTAAGAAACAAAATACATACATACATATATACATACATACATACATACATACATACATACATACATAAAATCTTTTAAAAAATACTATTCAAGAAATGTGAAGTTGTGAGATATGCGGTAAATACAGAACTAGTAAAGATTATATTGAATGAGATAATCCAACCCAGAAAGACAAACACCACCCATTCTTTCTCAGCTGCTGTTCTTTGCTCCAAATCTCCAGACTTGGCTATATAACCTGGAGTAAGTGCAGAAAGAAGAAAAGCAAAAAGTGGCCCAGGTGTTGTAGGGGTTTAGAGAGGGGACTAGAAGGATACAGGCTGTATATACAAAGAGGAAAATGTGGGAGGGGCTGTCAAAGCAGGACTCTACTTTTAAGGAGTGAGAGAGAGATCAATACAGAAAGAGAGCAAGGGTAGACAAAGAAATTACGGCAAAGATGTTTGGCAAAACTGCAAGAAATCATTTTATTTTATATTTGCATAAGATTGTGCAGAACAGTTCATATATATATATCATTTGGGCTAACTATGCTCCCCACCTGAGCCACAGACCATGTAACAAAAGCCAAAGAAGTTGTTGGTCAGAGTAGTCCACATGACTCCCAAAACAATGTAACCCATAGTTGCTGCCCTTAGTTGTCCCTCAGAGGTTGGAAGTGTGTTCCTCTTGCCAAAGACACTGTATACTTCGGACATAGGACTCAGAAGATCTAACAAGCTACATCTAATAAGAAAGCCTCGTTTTTATGGTTTAGCTTTCATAGCACCAGAAAATACTATGCAAGCTCCCAGGGAAGGGAAGCCATCAATGGTCCTACCTGGCTATGTGACAAAATATCCAGAATGGTGCAATATGGGGTTTCCTGCCTTGGCAGTAACCAACAGAGGGCTAATTGGACTTAGGGTGTTCTACGTTGAAGGAAAATTTTTCTTGCTAATAGAAATATAGCCAACTTCCCAGGCCTGATGAGTATGTAAAGCTCAGAAGAGAAGCCTCTCCCAATATTTTACTATACCACCATAATTTGTAACTGCAATCTAAAGCTTACTCTTATAGATACAGACAAGTGTAGCTCTCACCCCTCATCAAACAGAGATCATTATAGAAAACCACAACTGCTCATAATGCAGAGATCGATGGGTCTTTGGAAACCCAGCTCCAATCTATCACACAATTTTTACACCTAAGGCTCAGAAAACATCACTCAAAAGAGGGGGCAGAAAGATTATAACAGCCAGAAAAAAAAAACAGGAAATCTGCTGTGAGATTGTGTCTCCTGGATACAGCAGGAAAGCTATACCCATGATACCTCACAATATAACTATCTAAAAAGACCTGAACAATAGCAGTATCAGTAGACCTGCTAATGTAGGGAGAGAAGATCTCACAGGGCCTAACCCTTACACAAAGAACTATAGACAACTAATGACTACTGAGAGAGAATTAGTCTCTCCAGGGATAAGCCCAGTAATTTGTTATCCAAAACAAAGAGTTCAACTCTGAAATCAAATGCACAAAAGTCACAATTAACAGACTCAATTGGTAGTGTGTGTGTATGTGTGTGTGTGTGTGTGTGCGCGTGTGCGTGCGTGCGCGCGTGCGAGTGTGTGTAAGAAGAAAAAGAGGCCATCACTTTGAAAGGGAGTAGGATGGAAGGAGGGATACTGGGAGGGGTTGGAATGAAAGAAAAGAAATTATATAATTGCATTTCAATTTTTTAATTATAGATGTAAGGGACAAAACTGGCAGAGACAGAGACATCTGAAAGGGTCCAGAATAAGCATGGCTAGACCAGGTTGGGCTATGTGAGAAAAGAACGAGATGAAGAACAAGAGAGGTCTCTGGAGCCAAGAGACTGGCTGAGTTGTATAGTAGACATAGAAGCTGGGGGAAGGGAAAGCCCAACCCAGTGCCTGGGCTGGAGAAGTTTAGGGTAGGGAACTCATTATGCCAGTCAGGAGGTCCCTGTAGCAGGTAAGAACTGAGGGATGCTGGAAGACCCGGGGAGCTAGCATGCACTTATATGGTAATAGGTACCTTAGCCATTTGTCTGTGTTTGAGGCTTAACGTTTGCTAGGGAAGAACTTTGGGAGGTGGGCTGAATTTGTATACATTATATGGATGTATGAAATTCTCAAACAATAGAAACTTATCATACAGGAATTGTAATGGGATGTTTTGTTAGTTTTTAATGTATATGTGGCCAAGCTCTGGGTGGTTTTCTCATGTTCTAAGAACCTTTACTGTGTGTGTTGGGGGGGGGTGTGCCATAGATCACTCTCCTGGCCCCAAACCACATGAAGCATGGATCCACTAGCACCCAATCAGAAACAATGCTGTTGTTTCTATCCGGGATGCGGAGCTCTCGCTCCTTCTGCATAGCAGTCAGGGTTTATTTGATTTCTCTTCCCCTCCATAGTCTCCAAAGACAACATAGGACCTAGCCGGTGTTTCTTTATGCCTGTGAAGATATTTTTAACATTGGACTTGCTCCCTGAAACATTTGGCTTCACCTTCTCTCCTTCTCATTGTAGCTCTTTGTGTGGCCCCCTCCGGGAGTCTAGGGTAGTTAAAAAAAAAAATAGCCTCTCAAGCAAAAGGGAGCTTCCTTCTTCAATAATAATCATTATCCATCATGGAAAAAAAATCAAAACAAAACAAAATACAGGAGGTTCCTCCCAACTAGGGCTGTCTCCTCTGCATGCAACTGCATTGCACATCTCCATTTCTTCCTGAACCTGGATGCTGCCAGCCCCCCTGTGCCTGTTCCTTAAATGTTAAAGGAATGGATGAATGGAACTCAGTATGGGACTATCAGGGGAGAAACCCACAACACTAAAGCCAAATGCAAACGCATACATCATTTCCAGTTGCATCAAAAACAGGCTGTTGATCACATTGCGAGGCATTTAGCAAAAAGAAGCGATTGCATATAGAAGGAGTAAGTGATCCTCAGAGAGCAACTGACTTTCTACAAAGAGGATCTGTCTTACTTCCCCATGTCTGCATTTCCTACGAGACCAAGAGTCCTTATACAGAGATGTACTTAAAATCTGGAATCTTTAACATGCCATAAATTAGGCAAGGTAGACATAGAAAAGATGTAGTAAGTCCGAAAAGGAAAGAAACGATGAGCCTGCAAGCCTGGGAACTCCCATGTTAAAGATCTGGACAGCAAGAACTGGCAGCTGCTGCTTGGAAACATCTTCCTGCATTTTTGTTGTTACAGCAAAACAGCACATTTCATATGTCTCTGAAGCAAGGATTCAAAACCACAGGTTCCAAATATCAGGAATATTTCAAAATCTATTGAGAAAACAAAAAACTAAAAATACGAGTCTGAAATAAAGCGATGAACAACAGAAGAAACGAGGAAACAAACAGTAATTCTATGACCATTGCTGGAGGGATAGAGGCTGCATTGTTTAAACTGAAAAGTCTGACAGGAAAAAGAAAATACCATTTATGCCATTCATCCACATTTCTCGGCGCACACACAGCAAAAAGAGAACAATGCAGACAACCCAATATTGGCCACTGGGAAAAAATAAAAAAAGCAACTCACAATGCCTAGTTTTACAGACAGCACACATCAAAATAAAATAAAATAAGATGGTTATCAAAACTGCAAAGAATAGACCAATAGTAAAAGCAGGAGTTTGAGGTGAGGGTTAGCATGGGAAATTCATGTTAAACATGAATATAATGTATAAAAACATATATGTATATAATACAGGTCCAGGTTTTTTGCTTACATCTGGAGTACTAGTTTCTAGAGTTTTTTCCTTACAGGCCTTTGTCACGCTGATGATCATGCTTTGACAAGAGCAGTGAAGGCAGCAGAAGACAAATGCCTTCACGGTTTATGACAGAGTGTCTAAATAGCCAGCAAACATAGCAGATTCACCCCAGAAGACCTAGAGCATAGGCGACCAGGAAGAAACTCAGCAGGAGCTATTCATTTTTCTGGGTCACTAGAGTATCCCAAGAGGACTAAGTAGGAAGCCTGGAGGCAGCTCATCCCTGAGCCTTCAAAAAGAAACCTGTGTAATGAGGATGCACCACTCACAGGAGATGCTGGGGTGGCATCATCCTGGACATTGTCCTTCGTCCTTCAGCAGGGCTTCTCTGTCATACCACTGACTGAATAAGGGAATGTAGTAGAAGTGAGAGGAACAAGAGTTTAATACATTAAGAATGACACATTGCCCCAAATGATGTGGCAGACTTTGATGATTCCCCATAGAAGGTCTCACTGTCCTTGGGGAGCAGGTTGGGGGTGAGTTGGCGAGGGTTAGTAGGGGACATGGGAGGATGGGAGGGAGAGGGAATGGGGGAACTGATATGGAAAATGATTGCTTCTAAGCAATAATTTTAAAAAGCCGGGGGGGGGGGATGACACATAGTGGAGACATAAAGACAATGGGTTGGAGAGAGTACCTTCTTGGAGCTGTCTAACTCTGAAAACACTGTGACATTTAAATTTTGCTGTTTTGCAGTGGAAACAACAACAAAGTCCCAAGTGCTTGCCTCCCAAGGTATGCTGTATGGTAACATATAGTAAATGTATGCATGAAAAGAACTGTGAAACACATCGAATTTCTACCCTCTTCTCTCTTCACTTAAGAGTGTTTAAAGACCAAAACAGGGAAGCAATGAACATGGGGATGAGCCATCCTGATGGCTGTTTAGTTATGATCAAGCTGCCTCCCATTTTCCCAGAAACCCCCATTCATTACATTTCAGGACTTTTCTCCCAGAAAGGCTGACATTTTTGCTGCTCTACTGTGCACATGCCTCCATGTCTTCCATAGGTGATGATATCCATCCTTCAACAGTCATCCCTGAAGTATTAATGGACAAAACGCCTCAGACAGGTAAGGAACTCCTGACAGGAAAACTCACCTAACTGATGACCCCTGTGGGCTGTCAGCATCTGGACAGCTCCCAATAAACTCAATATACCAACCTCTATTGATATTTACCAGTTTGAGACTGCAATGGACCTGACCTGCAGAAGGAAACTTCCATGTCCAGATTTCTTCCTTCCACCCTATAAAAGGAACTAAGCCTCTGTACTGGATACACACAGTGTCCATTCTTGCAGAGACACTGGTGTCCTTCAATTGGTCTCATTCAGGAACAGCTCCATGCCTGTGAAAGGCCAATCTCTTTCTTTTAATTCCACATCACCTCTTTCTATCCTAATCTAGCTATTCTTACTTCCAGCGTTTTTCAAGGAACTTCCCCAGACTGACACAAGTCTGTCTTTACATCTTCCTAATGTCCCTCTTAGGGCAGAACACATGTCACATGCAAAGGTACTTCCTGTAATCCATGCTTCCGTCACCCCTTTAGCTTAAGATCTAGCTCAGCTGACAACTTTCCAAAGAAGGATGGTCAAAGTTTCAGATGGTAAAGGCACTTGAACCAAGCCTGACAACCTGAGTTTGATTCCTGGAACCCATATCTCATAGGAGAAAACCCTGCTCCCACAATTTGTTCTCTGACCTCCAAATGTATGCCATGGCAGGGGTATGTCTCCCATTTAATACATAAATAACATTTTACACACACACACACACACACACACACACACACACACACACACACACACCAGGAAAAAGTTTTCTTCCTTGTTCATCAGTCCCTACCCTCACTCCAATTTCCTTAAGATTCAGCAGCTTTTCCTTATCCATATAGAATTTCTACCATTTTAGCTTAAATTAGTACCGATATATTGAATTAATTTTCTTCCATCTATTATAAGCTTCTTGAAAGAAAATCTATGGAAGATGAAGAAGCAAAGGGAGGGAGAACTCATGTTCTCCCTTCTGTGTTCAAACACATAGTACAAATGTTTCCATCCTCAGTACTGAATCTGTTCTGCTCACATGGGACTTGTCTTTTCAGTGGTTAACAAATGCTTCATGAATGGAAGGTCTGATTCTCTTTATATGCAGGCAGTTACATTGGCACAGCCTACAAAGGCCTGCTATAAGTTCATCCCATTTATTCTCCTACACTGGATCCCTGTATTTTCTCTCCTCTTGAGAATTCTGTACTTAAGAGTTTTAAAGAAAGCCCCTAAATAGTTAGAATTCTTCCAAGAACTATTGTTCATCCTAAAAAACAACTCTGCCTTGTTTCCCTTCTCTATTTTTTTCTTTTAATTCTTGTCCATCTTTTTATCATCATGCCAGGGAAGTATTTCCCCTGATCCCAAATTTCAGTTCCTTTTTAAATGTTGGAAGACTTGTATGAAATTGAGTTTATTCTTATAGACCATGTTTTATATTTAGTCACTAAGCATTACCTAGTCACTAAGCCAGCAACTTGCTTTTTCATTAAATGACACACATCCCACTTTACTTAGTATAAGCTCCCAGAGAGCAAGGGTTTTTGTTCAACAATTCTAACCACTCCCCCATGCAAAATAACTTGAGCATTTTGTACCATATACATTAACTGTACTGCTATGGTAAAATGTTTCATTATCATAGATTCGGACACTATCATTAGTTATTCTCACTTTTCATTGTGCCAGCTGAGATATGAGAATGGAAATGTTTATTTTATATGACTGGCAGATACAAAAACATTCCCAACCTTTTTATTGAACTTGGTACGCTCACAAGAAAAGCTGATTGCTACTCTATGATAGTAAAGTCATGGATCTTGGAGGACAATGTAGCATAATCCTCAATAACAGCCTAAATATTTATCCTTACACCCACAGATACAAGTAGTTCTTACCCATCTTCAACAAAACTGTTCCTTACTACAGATCAAGATCATTGCGAAAACCACAACCTATCAAAATGCAAAGTTATGGAGCCCAATCCCAAAGGATCATTAACAAAATACTGCAGCATTTAAGTTTAGGAAACATTGTAGAAGAAGGGCAGAAAGATTGAAGAGGTCAGTGACTGGAGAGATTGCTGTGAAATTTTGCCTCCTAGTAATCTCAGAATCTCAGAAACTCCACCCATCAAATCACTAATATGACTTCCTAAGCAAGGATGATACCAATATCTAAGCCAAAGTGGATAAGCAAAATCCTTGAGGCCTTAGTCCTAAACATAGACCTGTAAGCATGTAAGTTATGCTGATACTGGGAGAAATAGTCTTCTCCAGGAAAGAGCATACCAACTGATTATCCAATCACATGGTCAGTCCTAAAATCATACATTCAAGCAACGTGACACAGACTCAGAATGTAATATTTAGGAATATAACATGTATATACATGAACATATATGCATGTGACAGCAATTAATTGAAAAAGAGGCCATGAATTTGAAAAAGAGAAAGGAGGGATTATAAGAGTCTTTGAAGGGGGAAATAGAAGGGAGTAATTATATTAATCTAAAAATAAAAACCTCATTCTTTTTTTTTTCATGCCAAGTACTATGGTTTATTTGACTATGAATTTAATCAGTCACTATGATTGGAAAAGAAGAACAACAAATATAAACATTTCATAGTCAAAGGACTTTATGTGTGGGTACATACCTGTCATCTAATTACTAAAAAGACTAAGGCAGTTGAGTTCTTTGTTCAAAGCCAATCTGGGCTATATATTGTGAGACTCTGGCCTCAAAAAAAAAAAAAAAAAAAAAAAAACAGGCAAAGAAAGACCTGGTATTTGTTTTTACTCATTTGATAAATAAAGTATGGTCTGATGGGAGATGTCATTCTATAACTATGTTTCTCATACTGGTTAATGAATAAAGCACTGTTGGCCAATAGGAAAGCAAGATAGGCGGGACTAAGAGACAAGGAGGATTCGAGGAAGAAGTAAGGAGGAGTCAGCATGGAGAAACTCGAGAGAGAGCAGAACGGTGGCCCCTCTCTCCGGTAAGTGAGACCACATGGAAATATTTACATTAATAGAAATGGATTAATAATTAAGACAGAGCTAGCTGATAAGAAACTAATAACTGGCCAACAGAATTATATCAAATACAGAATCTCTGTGTGTTACTTGTGGTTGGAGCGGCTCTAGGCCCAGGTCGGCAGGAAAAAAACTTACACCTAACAATGGTCTACATCTTGCAATGCTTTGTAGGTATTTAAAAAGGATATAGACTCTGAGGATTAAGGGAAGATATCAAAGAAATATCCAAGTAGATGAAAGGCAACTCTCCACTACTGGGTTTCAGTCTAGAAACTGAAAAAAAGCAATGGTAGGCACAGAAATCTTATGACATCTGTTGTTGTTCTGTCCTAAGACAGAACAACAAAAACAACGAACAAAATCTTTTATGGGTTACTCTACTCTAGTGAGCCAATCCTGATATAAATCTTAAAGAGAAAGAACACACACACACACACACACACACACACACACACACACACACAGAGTGCACCATGGGATGCCATGGGAACATTTGAAAGGCCAATTATAAAATTTCCCAAAAACTTCCTTCAACTAGTTGGGACCAGACTGAGCCAGGGGTGCAAGTTTAATATGTATAAATCTACACGCCCTAAGTTGAATGGGACCACAAATTTCTGTGAGGATCCCAGGGAAACCCTTTCTGTTTTGTCTTCTCTTTTACTCTTTACCTACAAGTCAAAGAACAGTTAACAGGCATGCAAAGTAGCGGGCTGGCACTTTCACGTTAATACAGGGATAGTAGCAATTGATGCATAAAAGGCCTGTGTGCTGGGATTTGAAGGATGTCATGAAAGCTATTTTCCTGAATAATCTCCTCCGTGGGGCCACATTGACTAAAACACTGGCTAAAAAGATTCTGTTCCTTTGGGTAAGAACTTTCCATTTGTACCAAGAGAAAATAATCAGGCAATACTAGAAAGTACATTCCTTTGAACAAGTGTTTTGAACTGATTGTATATAACAGCTATTTCAATGTTTATTTTAAATGTATCTTTTACTGAGAAACTATGATTAGCTGCTGTAGTCAACCTGACAAAAGTATCTGTTGTACCTTATATTAAAATTAAAGATATATGAAAATAAATTTCAAATGTCATACATAATTTCAGATGTGTTATGATGCTATAAAGTACCATGTTCATCCTGGCTGTGTGATCCTCTCATAAAGAGAAAGGAATCGAAATCAAAACAAGGGGAGATGATACAAAGGACTGAGTCAGAAATTAGCCTTCTAATGTAATGGAAAATTAAACGCTAGTATCATTGTCTACATTACTCTAAAGAAATCTGGTTTTCTAGAGTGTGTGTGTGTGTGTGTGTGTGTGTGTGTGTGTGTGTGTGTGTGTGTGTCACTGAAAAGCTATATCCAGTAGTTTAACTGGGATGCTTAAGATATTTGCATGAATTATTATTAGAAAATGTAATGAAATGATTAAGAAAATATTTTAATATTTTAAAAATAAAAACTAATTTCCTTAAGATCAAAGCTTAGATAATATCCCACTCAAGGAGCTAGGTATTTTGCAAGTGTGTGTGTGTGTGTGTGTGTGTGTGTGTGTGTGTTTGTGCAGATGTGAACATGTCCATATGGAAACTGAAAGTGAAGTTGGGGTCTTTTTTTAACTACTTTCCACCTTAGTTTTTGAGACACAGATCCTCACTTGTGCTAGATAAGGGGTAGTTAGCTCCAGAGATCTGCTCATCCTCCCTTGGTTGCTGGGATTAGATACCTGTTTGGCTGTGCCTGGTTTCTACATGCTCTCAAGTCCTCTTGCTTGCAAGGCAAGTACTTTATTTTCTGAGTCACCGCCTCATCTTAAACCTTTAGTTCTACAACTAGTAGATATAGAGGAAGTACTTGATGGCTCTCACAATTTTCCGGCAAGAGGCTCGCTGATTCTTTCCATGGTATCATAACAGTACAATGAAAGACGGAGAGTTGCCAATGCCATTTCTCCAGTGTTAGAACAGACATAGATGCTTTTGCAGTAGAGCATAAAATAAAGAAAGCACTCCACACAATGTCATTCAGTAACACATTGCTTTTCACTGACTCCCTGCCACTGACAGCCTGCTCTTGTTTTACTTAATGTGATAAATTTAACTCCTTTTCATAGAAAGGATGAAAATACAACTTCAAAAGTCCTTTTCAGTTATGGGAAGCATACTTTTGAATACTCCAAAAGTTAGAAATTTTTAAACCAAATATTCTTTTACTGACAGACTAACTAGATAATAATTGACAATGTTTTGTGGCCCTTTTCCAAGAACACAGAATTTGGTGATGTTTTGTTTTGTTTTAGAGGGGTGTAGGTAGTAGAGTATTCTAAACTTTGAGTGCTTACTGAACCCTTTCTCACAAGTGAGAAGATATGGTTTTCAGCGTACCATTCTACAGGGGATCAGGAAGGGCAGTCATGGCAGGAACTCAAGCAAGGCAGGAACCTAGAGCCAGGAATTGAAAAAGCAGCCTTGCAGGGATGCTTCCTACCCTTAGCTTTCTTAGCTTCCAGCTGTTTGCTCATCAGACCTAGAACTCCCTGCACTCTGATGACACCACCCATGTTCATTGTGGGCTGGGTTCTCTTACATCGACCATTAACCAAGTAAGCACCCCTAGTGCCTTGGTTATAGGCCAATGGACTGGCAGTATTTTAAATGACATTTTCTTCCTAGATGACCCTGGCTTGAGCCAAGCTGCAAAGGAACTAATTAGTACACCTATATGACCACACACACACACACACACACACACACACACACACACACACACACACATCACTAATTTGCTTGACATTTGAAAATACCTATTTTTTTAAAAATGTGATAAAGGAATATAAATACTCTATGTTTTTGATTTTTAAAGTCCCATTTGAAGTCATCCTTCTCCATGCAAAAATCTAACCCAGTTCATTTAGATTCTATTTACATCACAGTTTCATGAGTTCTTAAAGCAGAAGGTAACCGTCAAGCAATTCTCACACTGAAATAAAAATGAAGACAATAATTTGTAAGGCAAATGTTTTCGTTCAGTTACTAAATATTCAAAGAGCTATGTGCCAAGTTAACGTACAAGAAAAGATTTTCTGCAAGTATTTAAAAGTGTAAACATCACAATAGCAGAATGAGAAAAAAAAAGACATTATTGTTAAAGCTAGGAGACCAACATGTTGCCAGGGCCTGAAGACTGAATAGGAATACAAGGAACTGGATTTCCCAGCGAAACCAGGTTACAAAGTTTCTTCCTTTAGTTAAAAGATAGCAGATGCCAGAGATTGTTCTGCAGAAAGGAAACCCTCAGAGACATAGACTAGTGAGCACTCACTGATACCTGCTCAGTATTTGGCAACACACTACTTTTATCCCTTGAGACAAGGAAGCCCTCCTTCTCCCTAACTGTAATTATTAGTTCACAATCATCCCCATAGCCTTGGGAGCACATGCTGTGAACTACAACAGTCTTGTTACATTTAGTTGTATACCAACTTGTCCTCACACATGGCAGAGGCTTAGCTACATCAAAAATGTCTCACTCTCTTAGACCACCATAGTTTTGCAAAAGTTAGAGAGTGATGTGATGTAGAATTTCACACCTGGATTTGACAGCTACGGATTGGTGCTAAAGGC
Source organism: Phodopus roborovskii (assembly GCF_943737965.1). Classification (NCBI taxonomy): domain Eukaryota; kingdom Metazoa; phylum Chordata; class Mammalia; order Rodentia; family Cricetidae; genus Phodopus; species Phodopus roborovskii. The sequence continues at coordinate 14,056,599 of NW_026126470.1, read as the reverse complement.
TACACAGTGTCAAAATTCTTAGTCAACCTCCCCCTTACTGTATTTTCATTATAATTATAAGAAAATTCTTTGTACAGATAGCATTTTAGTGAAAATATTTGACATTATAATTTAACCTCATATTTTCTTAATATTTGTGGAATAATGTACCCTGCAATACATTTTAGCAGCTATTTCTAATCCAGCCAGTGGAGGACAAGACCACTACCATACTTTAAAGCAAAATTTGAAGCAAGCTTTAATTAAATACTGGCTGGGTGGATGGGTTCTGGCCAGGTCCATACCCAGATTCCTAGGAAATTACCTCTTTCAAGTAACAGTTTGCAGCTGCTTAAGTATTTCCCACAGGTCCAATCAGGGGCAAGCATATATTCTGATGTGCCTCCAGCCTATATCAAACCAGGGGCAAGTGTACAGCCTGGCATATTTCCTGCCTGTGAACCTCCCACCCACATATGATTGCACACATGTGGTATAGATGGGTCCAATGAACTTGTTTAGGGGATGGGAAACATGTGGCTTGTTATCTCCCAAAAACAATAGCCTCTGGCATTTCAGGAACTATCTGTCCTTGGGCAGGGGACATGCAGTTCATAGATCTCTCATGCATAGTAATTGAAATGTGAAATGTAACTTTGGTTCTTACACTGTATGTTGGTGACATCATTTCTGCAATGTAATATAGATTAAAATCTAGTAATGTACACAAATTGCTTGTTTTAACTGAGACCATCTTAGGTGTTCTACTTACTTTCCTTGGGTACTAAAAATTATCTGAAGAAATCCAGAATGTGATCTTGAAAAATAGAAGGGTGGGTGGTTAGCCTGCTGTTAAGAATGTAATAGGATTCAATCCATATGCTACATGCTTTGGCATCTATGTGATTGTATCTGAAGATGATGGCTATTATTTGTGGAACAACTTCTCTCAGTAACACTCATCTGGAACCAAGAGGTAAAAAAAGCATGATGATCACTAAGAGTAATGAGATTCCTATCAATGCATTAAAAGCACATTTTTCTGAAGAGGTATTAAAGAGAGATAGGTAGTTTTAACAATTATTAACAGAGGAATATCATAAGCAATTTGAAGGGGGACAAACTTGAAATGACTCGGGATTTTTTTTTGGCCCAAGCTGCTGTGTGAATGCCATCACCCTTTGTGGATACAGAAATAAAGTGAAATGGGGATGTTCTGTGAGCATTCTAAATTTGAAATGTCAAAGTGATTCTTACTGCAAATGTCAAGGAACATGATAAGCAGAGCTCTGTGGAGAGGTAAGGGGGACACATTTATCCATAATCAACAATCGACAGGCAGGAAGTCATAGAACGAACTCATAGAAGAGTTCATGCAACAGGCACACTCCATGTCAGCACTTAAAGGTAGGCTCTGCAGTAAAGAATTAGCAGGGAAGAAAGCAAGATGACTAGAACGTGGCAGACCTGATGAGTGGCATGAAAACATATTACAAAGAGTGAGCAAATAAATCAAATCCCATGGAAAATTTCGATGGGGGCAATATATGAAGGACATCATTGACCTAGATGTTTCATTGCAGTTCTGGGGAGGGAAAATAGATGTGAAGGATGTGGAAATAAATTATACATGAAGTGGGTCAAAAAGAGTAAAATTGCCATTTAAAGAGCTATGTCTGTCACATTGGGTTGCAAAATAGCAGCAGTCACAATTGGGTGTGGAATGAAGTCATTTGAGTATGAGCGAGATTAAAATATGGTTAAAATGAACATGCGCAATCTCTCCAAATATCTTTTTAGTGGATAAAATAAGGTAAAGCAGAGATCATGTAAATTCAGCTGGAGTTGACAGGAAAGGAGATGGCCACTTAGAGCTGCAGCCATTGAGAGTTCTGAGGACTGGAAGGTTTTTTACCACGATACTGAAAGATGAATTTCTTGTGTGATCCAGCTACATTGCCTAACTTTCTATTAGAAGAGTCAACACTCCTCCCAATGTGTGTGTGTGTGTGTGTGTGTGTGTGTGTGTTTTAAGATGTATTGGTGCTTGCATTTGTGTATGAGGATACACGTATGTGTACATGCATACAGATGGATGCAGTTTCACGTGGAGGTCAAAAGGGGACATTGGATTTCTGAAGGTGGTTGAAAGCAACCTGATGTGGATCCTGGTGATAGAATTCACCTCCTCTGAAATGGACAGCAAGCATTCTTGGTCACTGATCCATTTCTCCAGCCTGCAACCCCCCTTTTTACCAGTCCATCTTGTCCTCTCGATGTTTTGTTTGAATATATTTGAGCATATTTCACTGGAGATCTTGAATTAAATAAAGTAAAATATCTTGGAAGTGTCAGAATGTGCCTTATCATACACTGGGAATCTGTAAGAAAGACACAAAATTATTCTTTCCTAATATACTTGGCCATGGAATAACTTTCTGAGGATTTTTCAGAAAGTGGGAAATTGCGCGAAATCAATTTGCTCTATTATCCAGCCTTTGCTTCTGTCGCTAATTACTTAAGGTTTATATTTTGCTTGATCTTCTTTATTCTTTCTTAAAGTCCATATTTCTTCACCAGAATGCCATCTGGTAAACTGGCGCCCTTCTCACTGAACCATGGCCACTTCTGAGGCTTGGGGAAGCTTGTCTGAAACAGCTCTGAAATTTTCCTTTGAGAGAATTACATTGTCTCCCTTAGCTTTTTATTTACATGTAGAAGAGTGCTTCCAAAGTATCTACGTCTTTTTAAATGTACATAAAAACAATATGTACAGGTTTTTCAATATGTATTAGCAGGAAGGACAATATGGAGTATATTAAACTTCTACATCAGTGCTATCATTTTCAATTTCCGGAGAGCAAAGAGACTGTACATGTTGCCTTATAGGAGCTTCAAGTGCTCTCTGCTTCATTTCTTCCAGAAGCTTCTAATGCTTTAAATACAACACATGCCAAATAGTGATTTTTTTTTTAATCATAAGATAGAGTTTGACTTCTACTGAAGGATAGTATGCTTTCTTTTTAATGATGCCCGAGTTTAGCACAGGAACGGAATTCCTTTCAAATTCGGTACACTGAAGTCCCACCTGCTCAGGCAGGTCTCTTACCTAACTGTTAAAGCTCACCATGAAGGAAAACAATTAAGACCTCCCACAAGTACATGCATTCATACTTTTATTTATAACAAGCACATGTTGCAATGACTGTTGTTTTGCATTTCTAACCAGAACCCCTGCCTTGCAGACACTTCCATGCATTTAAAACTTCAATCAAGGCACAAACTATGTGGTTTTTTTTTTTTATAGTAATCTAAGCACAGAAACCATTCCTAGATTTTGTTTTTTCTTAATAGCACTTTGTATGGTGCTATAGTTTACCAATTGAGGCTTTTTTTTTTTTTTTTTTTTTTTTGTGGTGAGAAAGAATTATGATTTCAGCTTCAAGCTTTTGATCTCATTGGGGGATAAGAGAGAAGGTCAACTTTGCAGTAGAGAAAAAAAAAATCCTAAGAAAGGGAAAGAATTGGGAAAATACTGGTCAATTCTGAGAGCCAAACTCCTGAACAAAGCTTTTCACCATGAGCAGTTTTAGCAACTACAGAAGCTTTTCTGTAACATTTGACTTCTTAGAAGTCAGTCCACTTGCTGTCACAGAGCAGAAAAGCATGTACACACACATACACACACACACACACACACACTGTGTGTAACATAATATGGAAAAGAAAATGTTAAAAAAGGAAGGAAGGAAGAAGCAAGAAGAAGAACTAAAGAAAAGTGAATGTTAGGATTTTTTTAGTCAAGTCTCGCCATGGGGCAACAGGAAAAATAAAGCTTGCATGGTACATGGTAATCATCTCCATGGCTACTTTGGATTTTTTTCTTGACTGTTTGTAGACATGGTTAACAGCCTAGACTAGACAGACTCATCTTAGAAATTGTAGCTATCAATCTAGCCTTATTTTGTGTTAAGGTTATGATTCACCTATTTTAGGAACAATAAATATTTCACTTATTTTACAGAGCTCTATTTCAATGTATTAAATAAACATAATTTTAAATTAGACACACCTGCATATACATAGTACTTCTGAGTACACTGAAGTAATAGTCTCTGAACAATTAATATCAGAAGCACACACATGTTCTTTCCCTGAGGAAAATGTCTAGCTACATAAAAACGTATTTACACACCTTTTGACACCAGATTTCCATTTATGTAATTCCTGTACAAAATCTCCAAAGCTGATATTAGCTTTATATTTATCTAATTATAATGGTGATACCAATCCTTAACATTCAATTCAGTATGGAAAATTACTACTTTGATTTATATGAAACAATTTTGAAAAATATTTAAAGTTTCTAAATTAAAACCATTAGCCAATTTAAAAACTACGTTTCATAGGAAGACTAAAGGATTTGAGTATAAATAAGAATGACTTTGATCTCTGAAGGCAAACAGTAAATTTGTAGTATGAAGTTTGTAAGAAAATATAACAAACACCTTCTTAAGATTTCACTATGTATAATTAAACACTCCTTTGGTAGACTCGCTGGCTTCTATTAACAGCATAAATCAAATGTGTAGACTGATTTGTTAGGGTGAATATGCATGATTTACATGTTAGGGTTTCAGCTAGTTAAGTAATACTTATCAGAAAATACAGTAAAATCCAAAATTTGAAAATGAAATGTTTTAATATGTGGGTTTATACTGCTTGTATGATCTATCCTTATATATGCATACAATATAATATTCTTAGCACATTTTTCCAACAAAAAGATACATACAACACTTATCTTCACACACAACATAGCCAGGATGTATATAGTTGCAAACTCAGTGGAAATAGTTTGAACAAAATAAGAGGAAAATTAGTTTCACGAAATTGAGAGAATTTGAATAAAGTTCGCATTGAAAATATTTGGAACCAATTACTTGATAAACAGAAGTATTGGGCTAATCCATCTATTATCTATCATCTATCATGTATCAACCATCTATCTAGCATTCATTTATCTATCCTCTATTGATCTATCTATAACTATGCATTAACCTACTTGCTTATCTACCCATCCATCCCTTCCAAGCCTCTTCCTTATATACTCATACACTTTCATATGTTAGACGTCTTTTGTGTATACCTCCACATTCTCTTGCTGCTTCTAAGAATTCCCAGTGTTGTCTGAGAGTGGCTGCTATGGGTTGTATATGTGAACATTATTACAGTGGTTCTCCATATTCCTAGTTTGTTGATTAGAATATACAGTTCACTGTGGTCATAAGTGCAGGGTCCCCTGAGGCACCTTTTATTTTAGATAAACTATCCTTTAGGAACTTGATCCAGTATTCAGATTTTGGTCTTATCTGCAGATGGATGTGAAGTAAACAATGTACTGGAAAAATGTATATATTTCCATTAATATTAATATCATTTCTTCTAATGATAATATGACTCCTAATATTTACAACCACCATAGGATTAATTCAAAGAATAAAATATTATTTGAAAACCAGCAATGAGTCAATATAGACAACACAATCACAAAAATAAGAGTAAATTATTCATATTTCAAATTATATGTGTATTTTTCTCTATATTATTTACAAAGGAAGGAACCATTAACTTGCCTAAGGAGCTAATTTTTACTGTCATCTTGACACAGGACAGCCTCAAATGAGGAACTTTCTAGATAGGACTGGCCCCAACATCAGTAGCTGACAACAAAAAACACCTATTTTCTTCATAGACACCACTTAATCATGTCACTGATAAAGAAAACTATATAGGAGAATTCTAAAAAGGGTATTCGTCCATGCATGCTAAAATCTGGGATCACCTAAAAGAATGTGGAAGGAGTGACTATTGGAGCAGCCCAAATTCAATTTCTGACAAAAAAAATTGTTTTACTTTCTACTGCACTGTTGTCATTGGAGTAATCTGTGTGACTATTAACTACTATGGTCCTGTCCCTTTATTAGGGGGCAAAAATGTCACTGGTTCTACTAAGCATGAGTAACATGATGCATTTATTTGAGACTTTAAAGCAAATTGTGTGCTGAGCTCTTTGTAGGTAACTGCCACTTTCTTAGAATGCCAAACCCCAGAAACCCACAACCATACTATGAGACAAAGCCTTGTAAAGACATGAATGAGTGTGTGGACCCAGAGTCAGATGTGTGAACATTCCAGTTAAATGGAAACATAAACCATTAGAAAAGTAAATGAAATCTCTTGATTTTTTACAGTGCCTGAAACCAAACCCTGGATTTCATACATGCTATGAAAGCAGTTCATCATTGAGTGACAGAATCAACACAAATTAGTGATGTTTCACATTACCAATTCCAGTCTTGGGCCTGCTCTTACCTTAGTTGATATTTACTGGGGAAAAAAAAAAGCAAGGCAGTTCTCATTGAGCCAAAATATGCATTCATAAGGGAAGTATAATTGTCATTGTTATATAAAGTGCTAAGTGTGACGCCAGTCAATGATGCAAAATTATATGACTAGCTCAGACACATGGCTTAGAACTCAGCACCCTGTATGTTGAAATAAGCTAGGAAATGGGACTGGAAATGTAATCCAGTGCTGAAGATCTGCCTGGTTCAACATCTAGAACTGCAAAACACAAACAAACAGACCAACCCAAAAACAAAACAAAACAAAACTGTATGAAATGATACTTGTTATCTCATTTTAATGGCAAAGGAAATGGGGAGAGCTTGGTTTAAGGCATATAATCATTTTGTATATCATATCTAGGGTGTTTAATCTTAATTATATTGATTACTTGAAGGGCGAAAAAAAAAAAAAAAAAAAAAAACCAGGAGATTAGAAAGACAGCACTCTGTGTTTGTGGTATACATACAGAAACTATTAGGGGTGAAGAAACTCTAATGTATCCCAGATGAACCTGAAGAATGATATGCTATAGTTCATTCATTCTCAGGCTAGTTCCTGTCCATCAGGAGGTGAGCTTTTTCCATGCCTTCTGTCATGACTATCTACAGCCCATACTTCAGAAACAGTTGCAGTCACAGATCACTCTGAAACAATGAGCCCAAATGTGTACATGAAAAACAAAAACCTGGAGAGGGATATTGGTGCTCAAGCTGATGATCAGATAAGCAAAGCAGCCAAGCTAGTAGCTCGTACTCAATGTGGCTGGAGACTAATTGCCAAAACGTGTCTGGAGACCAAAATGCTACAGACTGAATATCTGCTCCTATCTTATATACCTCAACTGTTAGTATTAAAGGCATGTGATCCCAAGTACCAACATCACCTTTGTGTGAGCTGTTTCTCTTTTAGAGTGGATTAATTCATGTAGCTCTGTGTAGCCATGAACTAACAGAGATCCATCTGCTTATCTCTTGAGTCCTGGGATTGAAGGTGTGCACAATACCTCCTAGCTTCTATAGGTTACTAGTGTGGCTGGCTTTGCATTCCAATACTTTAGACAATCTCTACTAAATCATAAGTTATATATCACTACAAATGACACAAATGAGTCTTTTTTTTTTTTCCTTAAATTAAGTCAGCAGTTTTGTTACAACAAAATGTGACTAAAAGACTATTCAATAAATTCCACCAAGGTAACTGTGGTAGTATGAAAGAAAATGGGCCTCAAAGGAAGTGGCAGTATTAGGAGGTGCAACCTGTGTGAGTAGGTGTGGCCTTGTTGGTATAAGTGTGTCACTGTTGGAGTGGGCTTTGAGGTTTCCTATGCTCAAGCTACACGCAGTGAGACAGTTCACTTCCTGTTGCCTGTGGGATAAGATATAGCTCCACCTTCACAATCAGGGCCTCTCCAGTCCCATGTCTGCCTGCATATTGCAATGTCCTGCCCTAATGATAATGGACTAAACCTCTGATGAAACTGTAAGCCATGCCAATTAATTGTTTTCCTTTATAAAAGTTGCCAGGGTCATGCTGTCTCTTCATTGCAATAGAAATGCTAAGACAGTAACCTATAACTATTTTTTTACCATCTTTTATATGAATCATTGTGTTGTTTTATCATATCAGGTGTGGTTTTATATACTAGATAAGAGCCATATCTCTGTGACATATGTCTTATCTGTTAGGATCCCATTTATTCACTAGGATGGTTAAAGCCTTTCCTCTCCACACAGAAGATTATAGCAGCCATGGCAGGACCAGAAGGACTAAAGTAAAAGGTCATTTCCTATATGTGCTTCTAGAGAAAAAGTATTTCACCTCTGGCATACTAAGGTTAATAGAATCTGAGATACTATATATTCAAGAAATTACAAAGTTTCAGTATAAATTAAAGAAAAGAAAGAAAAGGTTCCAATCCCCTAAAAGATTTGAGACAGAAAAGGTTATCCACATTTGGTTCATTTGCTTTGGCCTACATTTTTAATACAAAGAATAAATTATGAATTTTTACACAGAAGGTGACATTGTAAAATTTCACCAAGATTACTTGTTACATTATGAAGATGTTCTCCACAGGTAATATGGAGTATTTGAGCTCACTCAAGAAACAACATATTTTGAGGATCTGAAGTAGAAAAGGTGAAAAAGTAGAAGAAACAGAAATCTATGGAATCTCCCTGGGTGAAAACAAACGAGACTGGCAGAATGTTATGTATCTTACCTTTAAAATGGGTCTACAAAATTTTACACAACTCTAAAAATATACCCCAATCACCCTTTATTTGAATGCAGACCAGACTTGGGAACTTCTTTCCAATTATCAGATTATCTCATAAGAGCCCATGCAGCTTTGAATGGTAAGTCATAAAGAACATGGTCTATGCATCCTCCACACCTCTTTAGGTCTTTCTTTTTTCCCACAAAAAGAAAATTTGGAATGGTCTCATAAGAATAAGAGTGCACCCACTGATCAAGCTGTATGTAAGGAGGGACTAAGGCCTCCCCAAATATCTGACACTGATTTTTCCAGCAAAGGAAATGAGCCACCTGGACTCTGAATCCAGTGATACCCATGAGCCTTGTTTGACCTGATAATAGGTCATGGCAACATGTTGGCCATAACCTCATGAAAATATTCTATATGGGAAACCATTTATACTTCTAACTTTGAAACCCAAAACTATGATGGGGAATGCGTGTTTGTTGTTTTCATTTACTGATTACGGGCTCATTTGTCATGTAGTAATAGAAAGCATAGCAACAATAACAAAACAAAATGGGAAATGGAGGAGGAGAAAAAAGACAGGGGCCAAGTGTAAGGAGTAGGGTTTTTCCACCCGCCGCTGGTCTTGTCCCGCCACTGCACCAGCCCCAATTAACACACAGAGACTCTGCATTTGATATAATTCTGTTGGCCAGGTACTAGTTTTTTATCGGCTAGCTCTCTCTTAAGTATTAAGTAATTCCACATGGTCTTCTTACCGGGCAAAGGGGCCAGCGTCTCATCTCCCCAAGTCCCTCCATCTTGGCCCTGCTTACTCCTTCCTCTTTTTTTCTCCTTGTCTCCTAGTCCCACCTATCTTGCTTTCCTATTGGCCAACAGTGCTTTATTCATTAAACCAGTATGAGAAACATATACAGAATGACATCTCCCATCATCTCCTCTTTTCTGTCTAAATAAAAAGAAGGGTTTTAACCTTGACATAGCAAAATATATAACACAACAGTTATCAAATAAGAATCACAGTTAACAATATTTAGTACATTAACATTTAGCAAGAATAAAAGAAACTATTCTATCATCTATCCTATATTTGTAAGTCTAAAGTCATATATGTAACTTATCTTTAAGCTTAACTAAGGAAAACTATAACCATACTATCTGTCTTCAACTCCATCAAAGACCACAGAAGGATAATATATAAACTCTAGAAATGACAGAGACATCTTGCTTTGTCAGTTACCTGAAATTCTTTTGTAATCTTCCATCTTCAGCCCATAGGACATAGTGTGTCTGGAAGACTCTTCAGTAAAGCAATAAACTTTAAACTGTTTGTCAGTCACTTTCTCTGTGTCCTGCAGACTATCTGGCAGACTTTTTCATGAAGCAGGAACTCTGTAGCAATGTCCATCTTCAATCAGCAGTCACTTTTCTGTGGGTCCTGCATGTCCAGTTTATACAGTATATAGTCAAACAGTCCAGACAAGAGCAGTATCTTGTCTAAATGGCTAGTCTTGTTATATTGAAAGTAAATTCCATAACGAGTTTCTTCAATGTCCATCTTCCTTTTTGACACCAGGAGCATTTATGTCTTGCTGTCAAGAAAAACCCTAAATCATTTTAAATGCCATATTCTGTAGGTCTTTGAAAGGTTTGAAGAATTCCTATCCATCTCAAATACATCTCTATATATCTAGAAATCTTAACCAACTTGACTGTAATATCTGACTATCATATGTACTACCTATAATCTGTATTGAATTATACATTACATTTCTAAATGAGCTATATAAACACAATACCTAAACAAGAGGAGTAATATACTTAATTACAAAATTGACCTTAAATTTATATCAATAAATGAAAATCCATTCCAAAACAAAGTATTCATATCTATACCATAATTACCTTTTTACCTTTAAAATGAGATTGGTTGTGTTCATTAACCATTTATAACCTACCCCCATTTAAATGAAAACAAACATTTATGAACAATATTTGGGAATTTGGGTGTCATTCTTTCCAAACTACTTCCTGCTGGTAGGGAGCACTGTCATAGGGATCCTAAGAAGATGCAGAAATCCTGACATAAAGAAAATGACATCTCCTATCAGCCAAGCACTTGCTATGTGCAGTGGTGGACATAGGTGATTTTGAAGATGACTTAGGACAGCCAAGTGAACATATCACATAGAATGTAAGGCTGTCACACACATCTATCACTCCAGCAGTGGCTAAGGATCAACTTACCCTTCAAGACATCAGTCTATTCAATTTCCAAAGTTTCTTATTCTCTTGATTTCAGTGAGAACTTTCTCATTTACAACAGTTTGTTAGTTCATCTTTGTTACTGACATGTGTACTGATATATTTTTTTAAGTTATCAAATAACTGTTACAAAAACAAAACTTTGTGAAGATAAATGCCCCACTCATCTGGCTTACTTTAGTAAAGAAACAAGGTTCTCTAACAAAAACCAATTCACCTGGAACCTAGAAAACCATCAAAACCAAACTTCAGATACTATCACCAAGTCATAGGAATTCAAATCCCCTGCCTTGATTATATTTTCCTTAGATTCTTTTTTTTCCCTTTTTTTAACTTAAATTTGAAACAAGATTGTTTTACATGTCAATCCCAGTTCCCTCATCCTCCCATCACCCCCACCAACCCCAATTCCATCCCTTTTCTGCTCCCCAGGGGGGGTGAGGGTCCTTGCATGGAGAGTCTTCAAAGTCTGTCATATCATTTGGGGCAGGGCCTAGGCCCTCCCCATGTGTCTAGGCGGAGAGAGTATCCCTCTATGTGGGATAGGCTCCCAAAGTCTATTCGTATACTAGGGATAAAAACTGATCCATTACTAGAGGTCCCATAGAATTCCAACACCCACATTCAGGGGGTCTGGGTCAGTCCTATGCTGGTTTCCCAGCTATCAGACTGGGGTACATGAGCTCCCCCTTGTTCAGGTCAGCTGATTCTGTGGGTTTCTCCAGCCTGGTCTTGACCCCTTTGTCATCATTCCTCCCTCTCTATAACTGGATTCCAGGTATCTTTAAACAGATTCAAATCCAATGTCTTTAACCTGGAATTTGCTGGAAATGTACAACAAATAAGGCCCACAAGATTGGAGAAGTATCCAAATGTATGTATTCCAAAGGAAGGAAATGATCCTGTGTTGTTGCCTTCCTAGGCTCAGTTTCTAACTTCTAGCACAAATATGTCCCTGTATTATTGTTTGAATGCCAGCAAGTTGCTTTCTTGAAATTATATAGTTCCATATCAAGAAAGACCATCTATGTGAAGTTTACTAAAGATTAAATATGGAAATCATAAGCAATGAAACATGCACATCAAAAAGGACCAAAGAGTCAAGAAAATGTAAGTAGCAATACAATTTCAAACATTGAGAATTAACATTTAGAGTTTTCATTTTTAATTTATATTAAATATTCGACATATGGTAGATCACTACTTTTCATGAAACATCATAACAGGCAATAAGAACATGGGTTGATAACCTGGGTCACTTTCATTGAGTGGGTTATGTAACAAATGGGTCACCTTTTCCTCTTACTAAAGGGATTAATTGCATTTTTCATATAAATGAAATCATTCACACAGTTCACACACATACACACTCACATAATTTCTAAGAGAAACTGAATTACCCCTTCCTATGTCAGACATTCTCTTGCTCCCCTTAACACCCACAGGCTGCTCTGCCAAGTTTAGAACAATAACCATATGCAGCTTCAAATGTCTTCAAGCATTTCCATTTGTCCTTCTCTCCTTAAAACAGTGTAATTCCTGCTTTGCTTCAGTATGCTTTCCTTTCATAAAAGAAAAAAATCTAAGAAAAGCCTTAGCAAATTACTGAAAAACCCTTTCATCCTGGATAGAAGTTTAAGCTTATTCTGTGGTTTTGGGTATGTGGGTGGTGAGCAAAATTCAACTTAGTAGACCAGAACGGTGTATACTTCTGAGTAATATTGAATATAAAATAGAAGTTCATTTCTCACCATAGTAGGGGACCATGTGGTCAATGAAGGGAATGTTAGCCTGACTTCAATTATTTGTGGTCAAAAAGGAACACAGAAATCGTAACTATCCAAAATTAAATGAACTCATTTTATCCCAAGATCTGTCATTGTATTAGAATAGGATCATTCCATCTGAATTTAATTTTTCAATTAAAACAAGAGCAACATGTTCTCAGTCCTTTGTGAAGCTGTGACTGTCTGTACCCCAAGCATCTATAGTGAGGTGGGTGGGGTACTTGCAGGATGACTGGGGGTAGTTCTCCTTAATTTGCTCAGAAAGAGCTCCCACCAGGAAACACACACACACACACACACACACACACACACACAGAGTATACAATGCTTGTACAATATGCTTACCTGGCCATCTCTTCCTTTGAACTGACCTGCCCTCCCCAAAAACCAATGGAAAAAAAAATTCACAAAACACATAGAATCTTGGTTGAACTGCAAGGCAGTTTAAGGCAGTTTAAGGTCTGAATCCATATATAGTAAAGCAATCATCCCTAATCACCCTCAAGCATGCCAAGTGGAAAGTTTTTTTCAAAAAGATCTCCACCAGAATGATTTCCGTCAGCATTTGCGTTCTGACGGAATCGTTTCTATGATTGTGCACCCAATTTCCGATAAAAGACTCTCCTAAGGTCCTTTCTCAACACTAGAGGAAAACGAACAAAGGGCTTCTGGGCTTATTAGAGGTGGGGAAAAGAGGGAGTTACCACCTGGAAAAGATAGTAAAGATGAAAACAATCCCTTTACAATATGTATGGGTTGTCTAAAAGGTTTTGTGCTGTCTCTCAGAAAAGGAAATGATCAAGGCCACTCAAACAAGATTTTCTCGGGCATAATAAATAGTGAGGCTTATGATAACTTATACTTGTTTTTTCGTCCTGTGTCTGTGTAATAAATATGCACCTTATAAAGTTATCTATTTTGAGGAAACAGAAGCTACATTTGGTTATTTATGTAGGACGTTATGTTCTGGAAAGGTGTTATGACTTGTTCTCAATCTGTGTGTGGGGGGGAAAAAAAGTGTTTGCTCTATGTCCTGAAATAAGTTGCTGGGAACTCAGTAACTCTTGAAAGCTTTTGACAGGGACAGAGGACTGCAGGAATCCTGAGAGACTGTAATTCAATAGGGGCCACTGTGTCATCCAGTGAGGCCACGAGAACACAGTTCCAGGAGCAATCATGGTGATGGTGTTTCTCTTGTTCATAAAGCAATGAGTAATGGCTCATGTTGTTTGTTGAGGCCTGCTTCTTGTTATTGTGTTTTTTAAAATTCATTTCTTGTGTCCTGTTTTTGCCCAGACTTTCAGTTATGGAGAGATTTTTGAGACATAGAACAAACACCGCACCCTCATTAGGTCATGAATGCTTTTTATCTAGATCCCTGGAGCATGATTTACATGAGTAGATTTTCCTTTATTGGGCCCCTTAGTAATGAAGTAATCATATTTATTCACCAAAGTTAAACATGTAGACATTGACTTATTGTCAGTGTTAGATGAGATGAAAATTCGTGGTGTACTGATGAAATATTCTGTGTGACATAACACTCTGTATTTTTCCCACTGGATTAATCCTATGCAAGCTATAATAGACTCTTTTCATACAGAACATATAGAAACTGAATGAGTTTCATGTGGAGTAAGACATTATTCAGGATGGTAGGGCATTGATGCCTGGTTCACTATTTTAGCTTTATTCTTGTAAATCAAATGGGATAGTAACTCATCAGCAAATTTCATAAATCAATTAAAGAGAAAGTTTACCAGGGAATGACAACCAGGCATCCTAGTCTATTTCTGTTGTCATTGTTACTTCTGATAATGTAATACTAAATACTGTTCAGGCTGTAAAGAAAAACGCTTTAGTTTGGTTCTTAACTATTGACCTGAGATTGAGGGATTACTTCTGATGATGGCCTTCTTGCTGATGTGTCCAAAGAAAACACAAGGCAGTGCATCAAGGACAGGGGCTGCTGTGAAATGGGTGAACAGTAGATCGTCTTACAACAAAATCCATTTCCCCAGAAATCTATTAATGACATGGATAGACTTGTCCATTAATAAAGGCAAACCCTGAACTCCTCTTCAAGAAAGCACCTAGTCCTTTCTCTTAATATCTCCAGAAGGGATGCAGCTTTAACATGGATCTTAGAGAGGATAAACTGCATTTATGTCATGATAAATTATAATACCAACTAAGTAAGGACTAAGTGTGATGAGGGCGGGTGTTGATTGTCAATGTAACAGGCTCTGGAATGATCTAGGAGGATAAGCCTCCAGGCACACACCTTATTTTCCACGAATTCAAAGAAATTAGGAAAGCTGCTTCCTCAGTCTAAACCCTACACAAACACATTTTTTTTTTTTTGCATGTGACTTGACTAATTTATTACCCCCAAGTCCACGTGGTTTATCAAAACAGAATGAGGCAGATTCATTAGTTGTTGAAAACAGCAATCTATGTGAGATTAATTATCTAATGATATGGTGGTTGTGGTTTCCACATGTGGCACACATAAAAGATAGAATGTTTTAGGAAATATGGCTATACTCTTTCTTTAATATCAGCATTAATTTTTATCATGATACAAAACTCATGCTAAGATTAGGAGTACGGAATTATCAGAAGCTTTCATTTTCTGGAGGGATTTAGTACTTAATTTGATACCCCATTTAGTCTGATACTTTACTGAATGCATGATGAGAGAAACAATAAATATTAAGGATTAATAAGCATTAATCCTTCTTTTTACAAGATTTTGCTTTATTCACTCATTAGTGCATTTGTGGCGGCCACAGCTGACTATGTGGTCTTGGTCCTCTCTTTCCACCATGTGGGTTCTGGAGCTCATAGCTTCAGAGCTCAGAGCTTATGGTGCCTCTACCTACTGAGCCATCTTGCCAGGCAGAAGATTCGATCTTCCTTATGGTCTTTTCTGGGTCGATGTTAAACTATAAGCTTTGAGGGGGATGTTAAAGATTTACTCACTATTACTTGGTTGTAGGTCTCAGAGGGATGACAACTTTAATTCTGAATCTCTTTCTAGTGGGTCTAATACTGAACTCTGTGCTGTTTTATTTATACTATTGATTATTTGGGAACCCTCTCATCCCAGGTGACAGGAAACTGATGGTGAGCCATGTCTTGATTGTATCCCTACTTGGACGGTGGCATCTAAGAGAACCACTTTTCTTTCTCATGCCACCTCTGCACTATGGGACACTCAGTATGATTGTCTTAGACCCTCTGTCCTTAGCATCCATGACTCTCATTCCATTCAGTGGTAATAGAATGGGGAAGATATAGGATTTACAAATACACTTCCTTAGTCTCCACTTTGAAAAGAAGACGCTGTGTTGGGTGTGGCGATAGCTATCGCACACCTCTAAACCCGGCTCTCAAGAGGCAGAAGCAGATGGATCTCTATGAGTTTGCAGCCAGCTTGGTCCAGGACAGCCAGGACTACATAGAGTGGCTATGCCCCTGTCTAAGAAAAACTAAAAGCAAACAAACCAAATCAAATAAAATGGGACATAGGTTTCTAAAACTGATGATCACCAAATTTTATCTCCCCCCTCAGATCTAACCTGAATATGAAGTTAGTGCCCATTGCTGTAGACTATTCTTCTCTGATTGCCTGAAAAGAATGTGTTTTATATTATATGAAAGAAAGTGGGGCATGCTGGTCTTTTTGGATTCAGGTCAATGACACTTAGATGATACAATGTACCACCTGCTCCTGACAACTACACACCCCATGCCTGAACAATGATGGCTCTGAGATACAAAAGGGCAGCAAATACAAGACAAAGTAATTGAATAACAGAATTAAGTACTTGAACAAAATTATGTTTCTCTTGTCTTTAGAAACCCAATGCTTATACTCAGTAAGGCAGAGAGGTTTGAATATCACCCATTTTAAACTAACACATTTGGTTCTAAGCACCTAGGTAGAAAGAGAAATATTTAATCAGCCATGGAATATATTCACATGTTTAATGTCATGTATACAGTAAGAATGGATGTACACCTTCATTATAGATGACGTTTAGCAAATATATGTGTTGATTATATGAAATAGATTATTTTAAGTTGTGAAACCACCATAAATATAGCAATGTCTGTAAGAAAGACATGGAATTAAGATATGTTAGTGAGAATTGTGTGTTTGTTTTGGGTGTGCATATGTGTGTGGGAGTGTGCATACATATGTGTGCACATGTATGTGGGAGCCAAAAAGAAACCCATGATGCCATTCTTCAGATCTTAGCCACCCTCGTCTTCTTTGCTTTCTTTATTTCTTTTGTATTTTTGAGAGAGCATGTGTGTAGTGGCATCCTGCTTTGCCAGGGAGCTTGTGGTGGTGGCCACACCCAAAGGAGGACTGGGTAGAGCCCTGGCTCTGGCTTCCATGCCTAGGCTGAGGATGTAGACCTCTGTGTGAATTTGGCCATGAATGTTGGCAAGGCAAGATGCTACTACAACAGAGAATTTCTCATTTGCCAAGAACTCACTGGCATGTACAATGGTGAAGAAGTCCTAGAAGGAATCCCAAAATACTTGCCAAGCCCTAGAATTACAAACTGACACCAACCACTTATTCTAAAGATTGGTTTTAAGTCCTTACAGCACTCTACCAACTTAGCTACCTCCCCAGCTCAAGATTTTTTCTTAAACTGAAAAAAAAAAACACAACTAGCATTTTTGTCTTTATTATTCATTTACCTGATGATTAGTCACATTTTAAAATGTAAGTAATTTGGTATATCATCTTAAAAAGCCAAAGCTATGATGTGGCGTTTGACTATGAAGAGATAGTTTTCACACCTATGTTCTAGCATATATTTTAGGTATAAAAGTTGCAAAACAACACACCCTATTATAGCTATTTATTTTAATTGTATTAAATTGAGTTATTCTAAAATCCCTGGTACAACAGATACTCCTCAGGTGTAGGACATAGGGTCATAGATCAGAAGCTCCATACAACCTGAATGATTTGCATTCTAACACATTTGTTGAGATTCCTGAATAATAAATCTCTTGGCAGGCTTGTATTATTATTATTATTACTGGCTTTGTTAGAACTGCAATTATTTTAGAAGACAGAGCATATTTTCAAAAGGAAGAGTGATTTGTGCCATAATCAATTTCTCACCTACAGCTTTAAGATGATTATTTATAAGTTGCTTAATCTATTACTTTATTTAATGGTTACTTTCATTATGTATTCAATTAATGTTGTAAACATAGTATTGATTCTAAGGATAGTGCTTTTTTATAAAATATGCCTGACCATAAAACTGAGCATCAAAATTTGAAATTTAAAACTGAATCTGAGCCTAGTTTAGCTAACACTTAGAAATGTGTGTGTCAACCTTTCTATTTTTGAGTTATAGGCAAAGACAATTCAAATACCAGAAACCCATGTCTCAGAACACTGTCATTTTTCATGGCAATTACCCAATTAAACTTCCCTTAATGCTGCACTCTTAAGGAAAATATTTTATTTGAAAATATTCTCTCTTGCATCCAAGGGAGATAACAGAAAATTTAAACTTCAGATATCACTTTGTCAAGGTTTAAATTTATGAATACTGAGTCACAGAGACATAGATAAATTTTCAAAAGCATAATGGGAAATGAATTTAGTCATTTCCCACACAGATCCCATCAGGCTTGTACATATTGCACACACCTAAGGAGGCTTTTGAATGGGGAATACAATGGTGGCTTATCATCCCATTTCCCTTCCCTGGAATGTAGTTTCATTCTTCCCAACTTAGTCCTGTGTGATTTCATCACCACATCCTAGTAAACATCCTTATGCTTGTTTGACTTGTAAGGAACATTGAGGGCTCCAATTGTCCCCACAATGTCTCTTGAATAGAATCTCCTCAATTTTCTATTTCCGTTACTTAGTATTGACCCCTTAACTTTGCTCCTCTGTATTCTAATGGCCAGCTTATTGATTTCTGGCAACACTACACACTATTGCTGTACTCATTGCCAATCCTTTGTTGTAAAACATTCACTTCTTATTGTCTTAGCTTAGCTTAGCTTATTGTTTTATTGTCTTAATTGCTTAGCTTCTAGTTGGAAGCTCATTATTATGGGACCCCCCCCAAGTAATTTCTCAGCCTTCTCCCTATACCTTTAGCCTCACCTGCCATAACTCCTGGTCACAGTCATCTATCTATTTGCTATTCCTCATGTCGGATGTTGCTTTCCTGATATTGGTACCAATTTTCTACTTTATCTAAAATTTCATAAAGGATTCATTTATAATTCAAAAAAATCTCAAAATGGTTACAAATGTCACTATTCAGAATTCATTTTCTAACCTACACTATCATAAGATTATTTCAGTGGTAATCACAGTAAATAACATATATAGTCCTTTACTAAATGCATTTATGTATACCTAGCTACATTTCTAGAACAACAATACATGAAAATAAAAGACACATTCTATATTTGTTCCAGTTTAGCTGCAGTGTGTTGTTAGAAATACTTTGCTTGAGTTTTAAATAGTTTATGTTGCTCTTATGTTCACCCAGTTAGGATGCAATATGGTATTATTTTTTAATTAATGATTCAGGGCAATATATGTTGATATTGTAATACTGGCTTACAAAGTCGTCAGAGATCACTTAAGATTGTCAAGCTATTTGTACCCAAGGCACTGAGATAGAAACTGCACAAATGTGAGTAAAGGGGGTTCTGTATCCTGGGTACTGCTGATTTTAATCTGTTGCCTGGGCGAGGCCTGCAGATGTTATTGTCCTTCTCCTACAGAATAGGAATCCAGGACCTGGAGCTTCACCTCTAACACTTACTGCTCCTCCACGTTGCTGGATGTTCCCATGTACTATGGCATTGCCTGCAAAGAATTAGACTGTTTCTCTCCAAGAAACAGAAACCTCTTTAAGTTCAGACAAGAAAAGTTGGGGATTTGTTTTGTTTGTGATAACTTCCTATCTCATTGGAATTCATGCTGCGTTTCCAGAGAGCAGGGGACACTAAACTAAAGGCTAGTGTTCTCAAGAGTGGGAGACAATCAAGCCACTGTGAGGCTCATGCCGTCATGTCACCTTCCTGGGCCCAGAAGCTGAGTGGAACTTCCTTCTGCTGGGTGACACCCTGCACCAGACCCCCACCTATTATTGCTTCCTTCTCAATACCAAAGGAAATTGTTTCGCTTCTGTTTTGTTCAGTGGAAGGCCATAGGGCATGAGGCCAAGGGAACCCTCAAGGAATGTAAAATAAAAGGGTAAAAGACTCATGCCAGCTAGGAGAACAGGGATTTGATTTCCTATGGGAACTTCTAGTTATGTTCCCCACCTCCCCAAAGTTATGATTTCTCCTGGATTCAATATTAGCTCTTGTTCATTTCCTATTGGCCTTTCCTTCCTGTCCTTTTCCCAAACAGCCTTGGTTTTATTCTGTTTGTTTGTTTGTTTTCTGAGACTGTCTCTTTCACCCTTCAGAGTTAATAGATGTATTGATTTTATCTGCCCTATCAAAGCAAAAAAAAAAAAAAAAGACAAAAATAAAACAAAAACACAATAATGGTTTTTGCCTTAGGTTTTCCTGAAATTTTGTATTTAAGATCTCTTTTTCAGATTTTTTTTTCCATGAACAAAAATAATTCCAGGCTCTATATGAAGTTAACTCGGGGCATAGTCGCAGAGCAAAGGATGGGAGCCTGTCTGTCCTTTTCCTTCCTGTCCACTTCCCCCATGCCTTCCTCTCCATATGCTTGAAGGAAAAGCTTTCCCAGACAGTATTCTAGGAGGTTCTTGTGCTCAGGCATTGCTTCTTTGATCCTTCAAAAACAAAAATACAATGTTTTCTGTATGAATGATGATAAGTCCAGAATCTAGAATCATCTTCTTCGACTACTTGTGTTATGAATGCTCAATGACTTGAAATAACTAAGCCTCAGTTTCTTTTTTTGTTTTTAAATAAAAGGAAAGTTCCTGACCTTTTTCCTCTAGGAACTGAAGGAAAGATGAATTGAAACTATCAAAGAAAAACATGGAAAATCCATGAAGCATTAAGTATATAATAAAGACTGCTTTTAATGAGCTGTAACTAGGAAACTATAAGATTACATAGGTATTGTTCTTTAGAGTTCCAGGGACATTACTCATGAGTGGGAACAAGCGTAGCAATACTGAATATCTAGCTGCCAGACTCCTATCTTTATAGTACCTTGTTCAACTCCTGAAGATTCTACCCTTCTAGGAGGTTCTATTGTGATACTTATCCTGGTTAGTTTTTAAAATCATCTTAACATAGGTCAGGTTCATCTGGGAAGAGAAAACTTGAACAAAACAAACAAAAAAGCCTACCTGTATCAGATTAGCCTTTAGGTAATAGGACAGGGGTCATTTTCCGGGTTGATGAGAAACGTCAGAGGGCAAAGTCTGCCGGGGAGGTATCACCCATGGTCCTAGGCAGTATAAGTAAGCAGGGACCAAGCCAGTAGGCCGCATTCTTCCATGGCTTCATCTTCAATTCCTGCCTCTAGGTTTCTGCCTTGAATTTTGTCCCTACCTTCCACTGTACTATGATGTGTTAAATGAAATTAACCCTTTCCTACCCAAGTGGTTTCCGTTCATGGTGTTTATCGCAGCCATAGAAACACTAATAGGATGATGACCTCTGCAATGCCCTGCCTACAACCACAGAAGTGAACTTATTTTTTAAATGCAAACACTTAAGTTTTGTAAATTCAGAAATATTCTGGAAAAAGTGTCCATTATAACGTCACTGCCCCTGTCCCCTAGGATCATGCAGCACTCACTGTATTTTAAGTCTATGTCTGAGGGATACTGTGGTTATTTGAAGTTCATGTGGCATACAGATAGGTAGGATGGAATGATTGTCAGCTCAGTAAGTTAGCACATGTCCTTTTAGAAAAGATGAGAAAACATATGAAGGTTCAAAGTCCATCTTACTCTTGGCACATAAAGAAGCTTCATATCTGTAGGAAGATTGATGTTCATTGGGCTAATTTTGGTCTCAAGAATTACGGCTGGCTCCCTGCCAAATGCTCAGTAAATGTTAGCAAGGAAAAACTTAGAAGTGGCATTCGATTTTGAGTGGGACTAAAGAATAGGTTATCCCACAGCATCCACCAACAGCATCATCATTTTCTCCACTGGGATCTGCTTCCTCTTCCAGAACCATTTACCATCAACCAGGAAAAGACAGCTCTGAGATGCTATAGTTCTGTTTGTTTTGTTTTGGTTTTGGTTTTGGTTTTGTGTTGGTTAGTTATTTGTTTTCAAGTTTTAAGTAAAACTTTTAAATCCCACAAAACACAAAGAGCATGTGAAAGAAAACAAACTGGTGTGTGGCCTTTGTTTTTTTAAAGGAAAGTAATCTTGATAAATCAAGGTTAAAGTTACATGTATTTAAGAGTCATAGCTAATGAATGTATTTACGAGTCATAACTACTAATTGTTAAAGCTGGAAATTAGAGTTCATTCTCTTTCCATAATCTGAGTTTCTCTGTTGAGTGACCAATGAATGATGCTGACAAAGTATGTGCTGTGTGCTCCAACTGTTTGGTCTCAGCCTACAGTGGAATCTTTGCCTCATTGATAGGTTCCTATTGCCTTTACAGATAGCTTCATATTTCACCCAGAATGTGGCTATCTTGAAATGTTTCATAACATCTAGGTTCCAATTATATCTCAACTTTGTGGGTATCTCCAGGTAATTCTAGGCTTTAAATAAATAAAACCTTGGCTTATTTTCTTGTTATTACTTGTTTGTATCTATCACTGCCAGGGCACTAAATCTTCTCAATCCTAATTCAGCAGTATTGTCTTTTCAGTTTGTCACAATGACTGACTACTCTATTTCAGAAGAATTCCTCTCTGGGGTCTTTGCCCACAAGCTGAATCTTCTCTAATCTGACCTTCACAATGATTTGAGGGAGTTTCCTGAAAACACAAATTGGATCATATCTTTTCCTTCTTCAACGCCTACTCCACCCACCCCATCCCCCCACACATAATTGCTCTTTGCTGAAAAAGATCTCAGAATGGCTTGGAAATTGATGGCTAGAATATCTGCCTTGATCCCAACCCCTTTCCTTACATTATCATATAATATCAGCTACCCTAAAATCTTCTCTCATACTGACTGCCTAATCACATTGGTATCTGAGCCAGGAAAACCAGCATACCTTTTCTTATACTGTGAAACTTCAGATGCTGCTAGAAACAACTCCATCTTTTATATGTCTTCCATTGTATTCTTTTGTCAGCAATAAGCATTCTTCCCCTCCTATGAACACTGGTCACTCAATTACAACCTCTGTAAGAACTTGGTATGTACACATTACTCTCTGCCCTTGGGTAATAAGTTGACTGAGAAGACAGACCATCAGCCCGCAGCTCTCTCATCAGATGCTAACTCCACCCTAACAGCTCTGATTTGGAACCCAACCGTGCCACTCACCATTTGTTTTCCAATTGGTAAATCAATTAGCCTTTCCAGGACTGTCAATATGGGGTATCATGTTCTCTTTGGGGGGGGGGGGGAGAACATCTTATCAAAATGTGATCTGCACTTTAGGCTTTTGACAATAAAATAAATAGGGAATGTTCAAAGAGCAAGTGCACTCTGGTTCCTAACGCAAACACTAAATTGCAAGTAAGTGATTAGCAGTCAAAAGAAAGGGACATTCTCAGCCAAAAGAAGAGGAATATATAGGCCCTTGGGCAGGGCCAGGCTTGTCCCAGGTTCCCTAAGGAGATTTCTGTTACCAGAACAGGGTGTGCCTCTGAATGATAGAGAATAAACATACTGAGTTTGCATGAGGTCACACTGTGGACTTAGGAATCCTTTTGAAGAGAAGAGACTTAGGATCAGAAAAGGAGTGGTCTGATTACTCTAAACACGACGAAATAGGAGGGGGAGGGACAGAATCTGGTGTCAGAAAATGACAGCATCTAGAACACCTTTCACTGAGTCACCAGCCCTGTTTTGTTCACTTCAGATTCCAGCTGTACTATTCTGTCTTCAGGGAGTGCCTATATGTTATGCCTGCTAATCTACCCTAGCTAAACCTTTGTTTGTTTAAACTACGTTGTTTCTGTAGAATGGATTCTTTTGGCAGCTGAGACTATGCTAGGCTAGGGGATGCAGTGGCATAAATGAGAAATGTCTCCTATGAGCTGATCTGTTTGAACACTGGGTATCCAGTTGTTCTATTTGTGGAGATTAGGGAACTTTTAGGAGGTGGAGATTGCTGGAAAAAAACACATCACTGGAAGTGGGCTTAGAGGGTTTATAGCCTCGACCTCTTCCTGACCTCTCTGTCTCTCCCTGTCTCTCTCTGTGTCTCTATGTGTCTCTCCCTCTGTCTCTCTGCCTCAGTCTCTCTGTCTCTTTCTATGTGTCACTGTCACCCTCTTTCTTCCTGGGTGAATAAAATGTGATAACCAATTTTTATCAGAGCACTAAAAAAATAACTAATATATGTGGTCAGAATCATGGATGTGCTAATAACTCTATTGTTCTTTTAGTTGTGTCTTGTTCAGATATCTTATATACAATATAAAAGTAAATAAACTTACTACTACTACTACTACTATGTTTGCTTTGAATTTCCCTAGTTTATTCATTCATATGTTGTTTTTATTATATCTATGTATGATATAATATATATATATACATACATATGTCACATACATTGTACTGATCACTGATGAACAATAGTTAATATTTAAGAAACATAATCTCTATCCTCACATAAGAGGTCCTAGCCTATTAACAGAACTTGTGAAATAGTCTTTGGTCTCAATTGCCTATGGAAAAGTCAGTTTAATGAATAAACTTAGGTCACATTAATCTCAGCTTTGATCACTCAATTTTCTATTTTTAATATTTTACAGTGTATGAATTTTTCTGTTCCCACATTATTATCTTTATTATATCTCTAATACTTAAAATGTACAAATTTGGAAGTATATTAAAAATGAAATTGAACTGGATTATTATTATTATTGATCCTCTGTGACAATCTTGGTTTTCATTTGACTGGATCTAGAATCATTAACAGCATTCTCCGCTAAGCCAAGTCCATATGAAAATACATAGATTAATAGAAATGGATTAAAATTAAGACAGAGCTAGCCAATAAGAAGCTCTAGCCATCAGCCAACAGTTTTATAATTAATATAGCCTCCATGTGTTTAAATGGAGTTAAAACGTGGCTGAGGGACCAGGCTGGAAAGAAACTCTGGGAACAGGGAACTAATGGTCTCAGTCAAAGCTGAAGAAACTGTGACTGATGTCAGTGAGAGATGGCAGCTGCAGATTCAGTGACCAAGTAGATGAACTTACCAGCAAGAAGCAATGACAGGTAATGACAGGCAAACAAAAGGAATATTACTTTTTTCTAGCCACTGCATGGAAGTACTGCCCATTCTGCAGGGATACTCTTTCCCCTTATGTTAGTTCTTCTAGTAGATAACCTTATAGATTTATCTAGAGGTATGGCTGTTAATGATTCAAATCAGGAAAAAATACTGAAAACACAAGAAGCCATAATATGATCAAGTAATGAAAATGATGTAAACTATATTGTGCACTGTCCAGCTCATACTTTGTGCCTAAAGTACTTTATTAATAATATTTCAAGTTTAAACACCAATTTAGTTGAAGATGCCTGGCATTAAGCACTTAAGAAGGAAGTCCTGTCATCCAAGACAATATGAATGTACCTGGAATGCATTAGTCTAAGTGAATTAAGCCAGTCTCAGCAGGTCAAGTAATGCAAGATCCCACTACATTCAACACTCACACTCACAGACACTGGGTAGCATGGGAGATTCTTGGAGCAGTTGAAAGTTAGAGAGTTGGAAGTTGGTTTCCAAAGGTATCAGTTCCAATTATACGGGATAATGAAGCTCTTAGAGATCATTGTAAAATACTGTGTCTATGACACTGTACTCCTCAAAATAATTACGAGAGCAGAGTTTATGTTATATTTTTTTCTACTACAAAATAACAAAAAACATGAAGAGAATTTTGCATGAGAAAGATATATTTAGTATCCTGATTGCATTAATGGCATCACGATTGTTGGCATATGTTGTAGGTCATCAAAGTGAATGCATTGCATTTATATATTAACTGTTCTATATCAATTATACTCTCAACGATACTGGCTTTTAAAAGATGCATAGCGTCTAGCGATTAGGATCAAAGTAAGAAACTATGATAGATGTGACAGCCCAGATTTTATGAAATTTATATATGTAACAGAAGAGACACCTGTCAAACTCTGAAGTGCTCTAGATTTTGAATGAGGATAGGGTTCAGTGTTGTACACAACTGATTATTTATGTTACATACAGTGACCAAAGTATAACATGTGCAAAAGAAATAGAAGGAAAAAGAACTGAAACCCAACTGCTTTTCACAATATAAGCTGAAAATTGGAGGTAACTATAACACAGTATAAGACTATTAATCAACAAATCAAGCAATGGGTAAACTTCACATGAATCGCATGGTACATATATAATAAACTAATTTGACTTTCGATACTATAAACAATAGGGATGGAAACCCAGCCACGTCCTGTCAAGAATGGGTAAGATTTAAAATTTCCCATACGGGTAATGTAAAAAGTTAATTTGATATGTTTTCTGATTTCTGTCAAATGGCCTAATCTCGCAGGTAACATAGAAAGGGTGATCTGCATTCAGAACAGAAACAGAAATCAGCATTAGTACTTAGGTCAGTGCTGTGAGCCCATGTCCCAGCAAGAACTTCACTGAAGGCCAGGGCACACTTGTAAGTGCCATTTATGGGGACTCTCTGAGCTTGCAGATATAGGATGCTAACATGAGCAGGAGGCAGAATGTTTCCTTTCCTCTTCAGGAACATGCTCAGTCTTCCAAAGCTCCAAGCAGGCCTTCCCATTTCTCCAGAGGAAACAAATCCTTCTGTCCAACATTGTTCATTGATGAGAGTCAGGCTGACTCACGGCTTTCTCAGAGGCCCTGCTGAAAGGACAAAGGGAACCTAGTTCTGTGTCCTTGCCCAGGAGCAGATATGGCAGGGTCCTGCCTGGGACCAGTGCCAAGGCCTTGAAGGAGCTAAGGTTTCAGTTCCTGGAAACTTGGCTTTTCTTCTTCAAGAGACTAGAGATATCAGTTGCAAGGCCATTGTGTGTTTCCTCTCTGATACCCTTGAGATAACTTGTGCTCCTCTTGTGTAACATTCTTTGATTAGTTTTCTGTTGACTTTATTTCATTTCTTCCCTAAAAACTATATAATAGATACTGTATTTATTTTCTCCTTATTCCTTTTATTGAAAATAACTTGATTTTCTTCAAACACTATATCCTCCCTGTATTCCTCTGTTCCTCCTCATCCTCTCCCATCTGGATCCACATCCTTTCTGTTTCACATTAGAAAACATGCAAGCTACTGAGGGATAATAGTAAACTAGGATAAAGCAAAAACTAGTACATTGTAATGGAAAGAAAACCAAACAAACAGTAAGAAAAGAGCCTAAGAAAAGACACAAGGAACAGATAAAGATGCAGGCATCCACTCATTCACAAACCCAAGAATCCCATAAATACATTAAATTGGAAGTTGTTGGGAGCTGTGCAGCCTAGTTTCGGATCAGCATATGAATGCTTGTCCAAGGGGTCACCAAAGGCAAGACCCATGGAGATGGCCTCTTCACTCAGTAAGAACCAGTAGCCCTCAGGGAGAGCACAGAATACTGCTAAGACCATGTGGCATGTATGTTGTCTTCTCTCTTCTAAGTTGATTCTCTTGGCACTTTGTAGTTTCACTTCTGTGGTCATGCATGGGACATATGTAATCATTCCCAGAAACCCCATATTTTTTCCTCAAATATTTTATCCTAGAATTCTTTGGGAACTGATACTTCTCAGATTTCTTATCTGGATACACCAGCTGTTACTCCAGACCCTGGGAACTTTTCTGATTCAGGGCTGACAGGATTGGAGGCAATAAAAGTTAATGGGCATATGTAACAAAGCAACACAGGGGACATTAGCTACATTTCCCAATTCTGGAGAGAGAGAGAGAGAGAGAGAGAGAGAGAGAGAGAGAGAGAGAGAGAGAGAGAGAGAAAGAACATTATGAACAATGTGGCATGGTGGAAAGGGAATGCCTTATCAAAGTTCACCATATATGGGGAGGCTTAGGTGTTCAGGACCCTTTTGTAGGACAAGGTGACAGAGAAATACAAGCTAACTCTATAAAAGCAGCTCATGGCAAATTGCAGCCCTATTGCTGCAAATACTCTGTGTTTTGAACGATATTGCTCTTAAGAATGTGTCCCTATATCTTTTAACTTTGTAAGGGCAGGCTGTGCCTGGGTTGTTATTTAGCCAAACTAGCAAAATACAAAGCATTGTTTTTGGTTTAAAAGTTGTTTTGACTTAAAAGTGGGGAAATGATGGTTTTTGTCTAAAGGTAATGCTGTGGGGTGGGAAAAACACATCTGTTCCTGAAGTATAAATGAAGGCAGCTCCAACTATTTGGGGCCAGCCACTTGCATGAAGCTCGTCTGGTGGTCAGACACCAAGAACAGAGAAGTCCTCTCACCCCACATGACTGATGCACATATGAACTCAGAGAGTCTGTGGGTGATTTGCCATAAGCTGTTTTTATAGTTAGCTTGTATTTCTCTGTCCCCTTGTCGTACAAAAGGGTCCTGCACACCTCAGCCTCCCTATATAGGGTGAACTTTGATAAAGCACTCCCTTTCCATCATGCCACACTGTTCTTAATGTCTGAGTCAGGACCATGGCAGGAAGTCAAAACATATACATAATGGACCTATTACCATGAGAGAGAGAGAAAAAGCTACCTCAAAACACTCAAAACAGGTGACTAGAACAACTGTAAAACACATAGTAAATTACTACATCGCAACACATCATGGAAAATAAGCATTAATGCATCTGCACCAGTAAAGATAAAGGAACACACAAATGAACAAACCTTCCCTGTGGTAAAATCCCCTCTAGTGTATGTACGTTCCCCACCCACAATGACTCAGGGTGTGACTTTCTACTTATGTGAAATAGCAGAAAGGAAAGAAACTTCACAAAGTCAGCAGCTGCAATGAGAAGTCACACCCAGACCAAGATCTTCCAAATAGTGAGGAAGAACCATTGTCTCAATGGTCTTCATCTTCCCTCCCTTAAATGCACAACCCATATCAAATGATGAGGAAGAAAAATCGATAAACTCTAATTGATGCAAATCTTGCAGAGTAATTGAAGACTGATTTAACACTTAAGATTATGCAAAGCTGAGAAAGTCTGAAAAAAAATATAGCTTGGTCATCAGGAGATTGATGACTACCTTAATTGCCATCCTAGAGTCTTCATCTAGTAGTTGACGGGATCAGAAGCAGACACCCACAGCTAAGCACTGAGCTGAACTCCTGAAATCCAGTTGTAGAGAGGGTGGAGGAAAGAGCAAAGAAGTCAAGACTGTGTTGGAGAAACCCACAGAAACAGCTGACCTGAGCAAATGAGAGCACAGGGGATCCCAGTCGTAAAGCTGGGGAACCAGCATTGGACTGAAATGGGCCCTCTGAATATGAATGACAGTTGGGAGGCCTGGGCAGTGTATGGGACCTCTGACAGTGGAACCAGTATTTATCCCTACTGCACAAATGGACTTTGGGAGCCCATTCCTTATGGAGGGATACTATTTCATCCCAGATACAAGGAGGAAGGCCCTCCCACAAATGATGTGTCAGACTTTGATAATTAATCCCCCATACAAAGCCTCACTATCCTTGGGGAGTGGGTGGGGGTGAGTTGGGGGAGCATGGAAGGATGGGGAGGAGAGGGAAGGAGAGGATTGACATGTAAAATAAGAGTGCTTCTAAAAAAAGAAAGAAATTGATCTATGCAATTAGAAACCAAAGGTGATAGGAAGCAGGTTCAAAGCCTGAATAGTTATAGATTCCCATATATAATGTTACTTTAAAAATACCTTTGTCAAGCTACCTGAGCTGAATGATATTCCTAATTCATGATATGATGTACAACACTTTCAGACCATATTTTCACAAAATTCATTTACCTTTTTTTCAGTCTCTTTATATAAATATTTTCTGAATCAATAAGATCCAAGACACAAGAATTTTTATCACATAAATAAATCCACAAAAATGATTGTTATACAACACCTTTATATTTTCTCTTTGCTACATCTCTCCCTATGTAATGTATTTGCTGATATTGATGTCATTCACACATTTAGACTTCTATTTATAGAAATTAAACACTTCAAATCTGAAAAAATCTTAAATCATTATTTTTTCACATTTCCTCCAAACATGAGGTAAATTCCCACTATAGGATATTCCTTGCTTAAGTCCAACTCTAGCCTTTCTATAAATAACAACAGAGAAACATAAAATAATCAATTATAAGGGTAGTAATAAAAGCAAGTGATAAACAATGCTTAGGAACACCTCCATATTTCAGGCAACTTGAATTCTATTTCCTGAACTCAATATCTATAGGTATTCTCAGCAATAAATCTAATCTTATATCAAAGGAACAAAAAAAAAATACAAAAATTAGAACGAACACAATACTTCCCTGGGAAAAAGGCAGTTGAGAACTTATTAGTATATCTTAGATAGCTGAATATTAACCATAATAAGCTATGCCATGTGTAACAAGTAACAGATACTGTTCTAAATTCCTTACAAACATTATCTCACTTAAATCCCATAAATCCATTGCATAATATAGTGTTACTTAGTAGGTTGGGTGAATGTTGTATAGAAAATTGAAGTGACTAGTCTTATATTAAAGAATATAATTGCTTTTCAAAGGTCTGAATTTTTTATCCGATCCATCTCTGAAAAATATTCATTTTCCATAGAGCCACAATAGAAATGCTTCATGTGTTCACTCTAAAATGGTATCTATGTTATAGTAGGGGGATTTGTTTCAGATAGGTAATAATAAATCTTAATCCAGATCTGACCAAACAACTCAATATAAATAGCATTTAATTAAAATTTATTTAGCCTGTAAATATATCTGATAATTGTGATTATAAGACACATGTGGATACTATATTATCAATTATAAATGAAGGTCATACATAAATCTGTGATATTCAATAAAAATACACCAAATACATTGAAACTCACTCTGAAACTCTACCTTCGGATACAACTATGGTGCCCACTGATGAACTTCTGCTAGACACCTCCCAACAATTCTACTCATGCACTGGTCCATACCTTTTGGGTGTTGACCTGCCTATTGCAGTAATACATCAAATTTTACTTACTCGGGTGGAGTTTGAAGAATAGTATGCCATCCTTTTCTCTCTACTGAAATTTATATGTATCCATGGGCTTTTATTTATCTATTTCTTTGGTGTTACATATTCCATGTCATGCCTTGCTACAGTGCATTAGAAACAGCAGAAAACCACTGAATTGAAACTTCTCCCCTGTAAGCCTCCTGGATGGTTTTGATATAGTAGCCCATGTTGCCTATATAACTGACTCTGGTAACTCTGAACAGCAATTTTACAGACATCTCTTAAAAAATAGCTGGTGTGATTGCCTGTGTTGAAATCTTTCTTGTACAAATAAAGCTTGTCTGAGGGTCACAGAATGGAGCTTGCCAGGAGCTAATCAGAGAGGTCTCAAGGTCTGTACAGACAGACAGGAAGTGAGATAGCCCAGCTAGCTCAGTCAGTAGTGCATGATACTCTTAATCTCAGAGTCTTGAGTTCGCACTCCATGTTGGGCACTGTTTGGTAACAGAAATTTCTGTCTCTCCTGGTCCCACAACCATTTAATCCCAAATAAATACACAAAGTCTTATATTAATTATAAACTGTTTTGCCAATGGCTGTTAATCTATG